>NC_092710.1:302908467-303088467 GCF_047496885.1 Scyliorhinus torazame
AATGTGGCAACTAGGAGATTTTCACAGGAACTTCACTGCAGTGTTAAGGTAAACCTATTTGTTATTACAGAATCGTAGAATCCTTACAGTGCTGGAGAAGCCCATTCGGCCCATCGAGTCTGCACTGATCCTTCGAAAGAGCACCCAGCCTAGGCCTAATCTCCCGCCCTATCCCCGTAACCCCACCCAACCTTTTGGACACAGGGGCAATTTATCATGGCCAATCCACCTAACCTGCACATCTTAGGACTGTGGGTGGAAACCATAGCTCCCGGAAGAAACCCATGCAGACAGGGGGAGAATGTGGAAACTCTACACGGACAGTCACCCGAGGCCGGAATCGAACCCGGGTCCCTGGCGTTGTGAGCTAGCGGAGCTAACCACTGTGCCGCCCGTTAAATAAGATCGCAACCTCTCTTGATTTGGAATCGAATCCCGAATTAAACGCCTTCCACCCACCCCTTTCGCAACCTCACCTGGTCTTTTACCTGCTGGTGTACCTCCTGAAGAAACACTACCTCCGCCTTCAAACTTCTGAAATGCGCAAACACCCTAGGTCGCTTTACCGGCCCATTCAACCCCTGCACACGTTCCATGTCACTATCCTCACTTGGGGGTTGACTCCCAACATTTGAAGCTGCCACCCCAACCCATCACAAAACTATCTCTGCCCCGATTTCCCTTTCTTGCTCAATTCCACCCCTCCCCTCTGCCCTGCCTTCGCCCAATAAACTACCTGCAGCCCCTACCCTCACCGGCACCTCCCCCCCCCCCCCCCCCCCCACCCCCTCATCCCCTCCCCCACCTCCCGCCAACAATCAACCTCACCACACCTCACTGCACACCCCTCCCCCCTCTGGCTACCTGCCACAGCCCCCACCCCCTCATTGCTTCTGTCTACCGTATGGAGGTTGAAGGTAAACATGTTAGATTGTACAGGGGAATGAAAATGGGTGTGCTTAGCGGGAGCTCACCTTCTATCAGCTGATCAAACCGTGACCAATCTGTGGAGTGGCAGAAAACAAGGGCCACAAGCAAGGTCCCGTCAGCCAATCGGCATCATTACTCAGTGGGCGTTCAAATTAACTGCTCAAGTCGAGATGCTCAAACTGAGGAATCGATTTTCGACAGATGTGTTTCCTTTCCCTGCGATTTCAATTCAAATGAATGAAATACTGCACTGGCATGGTTGGATATGCAATCAAACTCAACTATGAATGATCCAGCTCCACAATTGCAAGAGGGTAGAACGCATGATTGCATATTGGCCAATCACACTTCGCTACTTTAAAGCCCCGATGACTGTTTATTACAACTGCACAAGCCGGTTTCATTTATTCATAAGCTAGACCAAAATGCAAAGCTTTTGAGAATTTCCCAACATGTATTTCTTTGTTGCAACTGCAGCCAATGTGTTGAATCAGCAGCAGCATATACTATTTCTAGCGTGCAAGTTTTCTTGGCGTTGGAAGTAGGTTGACGTGATTGGGGAAGCAATGATAAATCAAGTGTTAGCAACAGATGTGGAGAGTGCCTCGGTGACTGCCCCATTTGGGTTGAGGAGAAGGGGGTTGGGGTGTTGTTTTTGGCTCTCCTGTCCTTCCAGGCCGTTGGGAGATTTTAAGGTGGTGCGAGCATTTGCATTCGGGTCGGATTCTGGGCGGCATCTTATTTGCACTCGCGCAGCGGTTGTGCTGAAATTGGCAGACCGCCCACCATGTTTAAATAGTTCATCAAGGGTAAATTAGACGCACTAACAAGCCTATTGACCTGACAATAAAAGCAAAATACCGGGGATGCTGAGATCTGAAATGGAAAAACTAAGCAGGTCTGGCAGCATCTATGGAGAGAGAAAATCGAGTTAATGCTTCAGGCCGACAGGACTCTTCTTTAGAGCGGAAAAGAGGGAGAAATCTGATGGATTCTGTACTGTGTACGAACGAGGGGGGTAGAGCAGCTGAACAAGAGGGCAAGGTCGATGATGGGCGGGAGCTGGGTGAGTTTGCAACAAAGATGTGTAGGTCACAAGACATGCGCCTCCTTCCCCCTCCCTACCCTGTCGTTTTGCCTTCTAATATTTTGGATTGATGGTGTGCTCATTACCCCATACCTCTGCAGATCAAGAAAAGCCTCTGGTTTACAGGTACCAGACTACAAGTGGACAATAGGGCAGGGTGAGCGGGAAGAAAGTGCCTGTGGGTAGGAACAGTAAGAAGTCTTACAACACCAGGTTAAAGTCCAACAGGTTTGTTTCGATGTCACTAGCTTTCGGAGCGCTGCTCCTTCCTCAGGTGAATGAAGAGGTATGTTCCAGAAACACATATATAGACAAATTCAAAGATGCCAGACAATGCTCGGAATGTGACCATTAGCAGGTGATTAAATCTTTACAGATCCAGAGATGGGGTAACCCCAGGTTAAAGAGGTGTGAATTGTATCAAGCCAGGACAGTTGGTAGGATTTTGCACAGCGAAAAACCGCACCGACCTCCTCAGAAGACAAACATGGGACACAACCGACAGAATACCCTTCGTCTTCCAGTACTTCCCCGGAGCGGAGAAACTACGTCACCTTCTTCACAGCCTTCAACACATCATTGATGACGTGGAACATCTTGCCAAGGTCATCCCCACACCCCACTACTTGCCTTCAAACAACCGCGCAACCTCAAACAAACCATTGTTTGCAGCAAACTACCCAGTCTTCAGAACAGTGACCACGACACCACACAACCCTGCCATGGCAATCTCTGCAAGACGTGCCAGATCATCGACATGGATACCATTATTACACGTGAGAACACCACCCACCAGGTACGCGGTACATTCTCGTGCGACTCGGCCAACGTTGTCTACCTCATACGCTATAGGAAAGGATGTCCCGAAGCGTGGTACATTGGCGAGACCATGCAGACGCTGCGACAACGAATGAACGGACATTGCGCAACAATCACCAGGCAGGAATGTTCCCTTCCAGTCGGGGAACACTTCAGCAGTCAAGGGCATTCAGCCTCTGATCTCCGGGTAAGCGTTCTCCAAGGCGGCCTTCAGGACCCGCGACAACGCAGAATCGCCGAGCAGAAACTTATAGCCAAGTTCCGCACACATGAGTGCAGCCTCAACCGGGACCTGGGATTCATGTCGCATTACATTCATCCCCCACCATCTGGCCTGCAAAATCCTACCAACTGTCCTGGCTTGACACAATTCACACCTCTTTAACCTGGGGTTACCCCATCTCTGGATCTGTAAAGATTTAATCACCTGCTAATGCTCGCATTCCAAGCATCGTTTGGCATCTTTGAATTTGTCTATATATGTGTTTCTGGAACATACCTCTTCATTCACCTGAGGAAGGAGCAGCGCTCCGAAAGCTAGTGACATCGAAACAAACCTGTTGGACTTTAACCTGGTGTTGTAAGACTTCTTACTGTGCTCACCCCAGTCCAACGCCGGCATCTCCACATTGTGGGTAGGAAAGTATGGTTGGAGGAGAGGAGCTTTTAAAAGGAAGGAGAGGGTCAATGGCCATAGAAGGAGCGACCCAACGGTTCAGTGGCTGCTCTTGAAACAGAGAGAACTGTCAGCCCAGGCCAAGTACTGTATGTTCCTCCAGGCATTCACAAAGTACTGAGTGTGATCGACTGTACCCGTGGGAATTAAAGACGAGGGCTACCATAAGTCATTCTGATGGTTGTGCCAAACAGAAGTGTACTTATTCGCAAAGCATACATGCATCAGAAATAGCCCTGATGTGATCCTCCTCGTCCCTACAAGGGCTGTGGGAGAGGGGATAAAAACTGACACGAGTTTCTTTCTTTCCAAAACTCCACATACGGTTTTACATCAGCTTCTACATTTAACAAATTGATTTAACCCATTTTTACAAAAATTGGATTGCTGCTTTGTTTGTATCCCTGATATGTTGCAACAATAAAGGATGTGTAAATTCCTCAACTCCCAAGCTGTGAAACCCCCGTTAGCGTAACACGCTAGCACAGTGGTTAGCACAGTTGCTTCGCAGCTCCAGGGTCCCAGGTTCAATTCCCGCCTTGGGTCACTGTCTGTGCGGTGTCTGCATGTTCTCCCCGTGTGTGCGTGGGTTTCCTCCGGGTGCTCCGGTTTCCTCCCACTGTCCAAAGATGTGCGGGTTAGGTGAATGGGCCATGTTAAATTGCCCTTAGTGTCCAAAAAATGTTAAGTGGGAGTTACTGGGTTACGGGGATAGGGTAGATATGTGGGCTTCAGTAGGGTGCTCTTTGTAAGGGCCAGTGCAGACTCGATGGGCCGAATGGCCTCCTTCTGCACTGTAAATTCGATGATGATCTATGAACCAGCAGATCAAAGATGATAACTGCAAGTAAACAGCAGGTCTTCCAAGTGCATGCTTAAAAGGTTTCGTCTTGGCAGCACACACCCAAGTATTATTTTTGTCCTAAGGTCATCAATCGGAAAATTAACTCTGCTTCTCTCTCATGGGAGGCTCGGTGGCGCAGTGGTTAGCACTGCTGCCTCATGGCACCGAGGACCCGGGTTCGATCCCGTCCCCGGGTGACTGTCCGTGTGGAGTTTGCACATTCTCCCCGTGTTTGCGTGGGTCTCACCCCCACAACCCAAAGATGTTCAGGGAAGGTGGATTGGCCACGCTAAATTGCCCCTTAATTGGAAAATAGAATTGAGTACTTCAAATTTAAAAAAAAAAAAACTCTGTCTGTTTCTCTCTCCACAGATGCGGTCCCTGACCTGCTGAGCATTTTCGAATTTAATTTCGCAGCCCTACCAGTATCAGGCACCGAGCGTGGAACGGGATCCACATACGGTCTCTGCCAAGTTCAGTCTCCAGGCTGAGGGCAGAGCCCCCAAGCTTGCCCTTTCAAATGCGTATACAGCAGTAATCATCTGGTGCCTGCCAAGAAAACTAGAAGGAATTCTAGGAACATTTTCACCCAAGTACGCAGACAGCTGTGTTAAAGGGCAACAGCATCAATTGTGCGCAAGCCAGTGCTGAAACCTGTCGTTAATAAACAGCAAGGATGGGAAGTGGGGCAGTGGAAATGACGACTGAAACAGGTTTTCAGTTTAAAAAGTTGAAACTGAGACTTCGCTTTGACAAGCAGCCAAATGCACGCGGGAACTCAGTCACGAGCAATATTAGATGAACTCTGACATTATTTTGTGTGCTGATCAGGAAAAACATCTAAAATGTGGTTAAAGTTCCAAAGAAGCTGCTTTGCACAATCAACGAGGAGGATGTAAAGTTATTCCTGATCAGTCAGACAGAGAAAGAGGAGCAAATATGTTTAACTGCGAAATATTCAGTAGCAAAAGGTAAAGAGGATGCAGAATTCTTTAAAACATATTCCGAGGCATCTTTTGTCGATTTCTGAAAGTTCAGCAAGCGAAGGGGCAGTTCCGGACTCCGTTTTAGGAAAGGAGTCTGGGCAAGGGGGCAGTGGTCTCAGTGGGAGAGCATTTTAGTGGTAGCGATCATAATTCAGTCAGGTTTGGAATAATTACAGAAACAGATATTGATAGACCTAGAATAAAAGTTTTAAACAAGGGAAGAGCTAGTTTTTCTTTAAATCAATTTAAGGACCCAATTCTTTTTTTCAATGGTGGGGCAATCCACCTATGCTGTTCATCTTTGGATTGTGGGGGTGAGACCCACGCTGATTGAGGGGGGGGGGAGAGGGGGAGAGAATGGGTTAACACTGCTGCCTCACAGCACCGAGGACCCAGGTTCGATCCCGGCCCCGGATCACTGTCCGTGTGGAGTTTGCACATTCTCCACGTCTCTGTGTGGGTCTCACCCCGGAACCCAATAGATGTGCAGGGTGGGTGAATTGGCCACGCTAAATTGTCCCTTAATTGGAAAAAAAAATAATTGGGTACCCTAAATTTTATTTAAAACATGATAAGGAAGAAAGTGCAAACTCCACATGGCCAGTGACCCGGGGCAGGGATCGAACCTGGGTCCTCGGCGCCGTGAGGCAGCAGTGCTAACCACTGCGCCACTGTGCCGCCCATCAGTTTGACTAAGCTGAAATGAGATTGGTCAATTGACTGGAAATGACCACTTGTTTGCAGTGGCAGGCACTCAATCAGAAGTGAAAAGGGCTTCGGCACAAATATTTTCCCGCAATGAAAAAGGATGGGACACTCGAATCTAGACCCTTGCGCTCTCCCCGGATGTCAAGGGCCAAACAAGGTAGGTTAAGGGACAAAGGGTTTATTTCGGATGCCGAGAGCTCAGTTCTACAAAAACCTAGAGGAGAACAGAAATATTAGCCGGTATCATCAAGGAAAGATGTTTAATTCTGATCAGATGCTGACAGATCTGCTGTGACTACTAATCGCTTGTTTTTATTTAAAATTTTCAACATTTACCCCTTCAGCTCCGGGTCTTATTCTGGCACTAAGTCACTGTGATGCCTGTGCACTCAGCCACAAAATTATTCAGCAAGCACCAATCTTTTCACTGCTCCACTATCCGGAGTTCCTAGTCATACACAGAGAAAAACACAACTAACAGCTCATGACAGGCCAATAACACCAGGAAAGCAGTATATGGTCATCGCTGGAAGTGTCTGGGTTTGCATTACGGCTCAAAATATCAGTCTGGTACCAGTTACGGTTGAACAGGTTTGACCAACCCATTTCAGTCTGCCCCGGGCCCAGGAAAACTCCCCAACAACCCCCCTGCCAGCCAGTCACTTACAATCCAATGGGCGGCACGGTAGCACAGTGGTTAGCACTGTTGGTTCACAGCTCCAGAGTCCCAGGTTCGATTCCCGGCTTGGGTCACTGTCTGTGCGGAGTCTGCATGTTCTCTCCCTGTCTGCGTGGGTTTCCTCCGGATGCGCCGGTTTCCTCCCACAAATCCCCAAAGACGTTGGGGGTGATTCTACTATATGGAGCCCAAGTGTTCGTGCCGTCGTGAACGCCGTCACGTTTCACGACGGCACGAACCGGGCCCGGGTACGACCGACGCTGGAGCGGTTCTCGCCGCTCCAGCCTCCTTTCACGGCGCCAAAAGGGCACCGTGCCAACCCGCGCATGCGCGGAGGACTTCTTTAGCGCGCCGGCCCCGACTCAACATGGTGTCGGTGTTCAGGGACTGGCCGCGCGAGGAAGTAGGCCCGGAGGGAGGGGAGAGGCCGGCCCGCCGATCGGTGGGCCCCGATCGCGGGCCAGACCCCATCGGAGGCCCCCTCCCGGTGAAGGAGCCCCCCACCACCACAGGCCGCCCGCTGACCGTTCGCGCAGAGTTCCCGCCGCAGCAACCAGGGGTTAATGGCGCTGGCGGGACTCTTTCGGTTCCGCACGGCTGCTCGGCCCATCCGGGCCGGAGAATCGGCAGCCCCGCCGATTCCAGCGGCCTGCGGCCGGCGCTGCGCCAACGCAAATGGCGCGATTCTCTGCACCTCGGAGAATCGCGCGCCGGCGTCGGGGCGTCGTGGCGCGGTTGCGGCGATTCTCCGGCCCGGGGCTCCGAGAATCGCCCCCGTGCTGTTCGGTAATTTGGACATTCGGATAAGCTGGCACGGCGGGCTGATTTAGGCGGAATTCACGGTAGCGAGGGATAGGTTTAGGTATTTGGGGATTCAGGTAGCGAGGGAATGGACGGGGCTCTGTAAGTGGAACTTAACAAAGCTGGTGGAGGAGGCTAAGGAGAATCTTAAGAGGTGGGATACACTGCGCTTAACGCTGGCAGGGCGGGTCCAAGTGTGAAAATGAATATTCTGCCGAGGTACTTATTTATCTTTGAAGCTCTCCCGATCTGTATACCAAAGGCGTTTTTTCAGAAAGTGGACACGATCATTTCTGACTTTGTATGGGCGACGTCAGTGCCGAGAGTGGGGAGGACCCTGCTACAGAGGCAGAGGCAGCAGGGGAGGGTTGGCGTTGCCGAACGTGCTTCATTATTATTGGGCGGTGAATGTGGACAAGGTGCGGCGGTGGTGGGAAGGAGAAGGGGTAGAATGGGTAAGGATGGAGGAGGAATCTTGTAAGGGGTCTCGTTTGAGGGTTATGTTGACGGCAGCATTGCCAATGGCTCCAAGAAGGTACTCAGGGAACCCATGGTGCAGTCCACAGTGAAGATATGGAATCAGCTGAGGAGGCATTTTAGGGTGGAAGGGATGTCGGTGCTAACGCCGCTGTGCGAGAATCATGGGTTTGAGCCGGGGGGGGATGGATGATGTCTACAGGAAGTGGAGGGAAGTGGGGCTGGTCAAGGTGAGGGATTTGTATTTGGAGGAAGGGTTCGCCAGTCTGGAGGAGCTAAGGGAGAGGGTAGAGCTGCCGAGGGGCCGTGAGTTCAGGTATCTATCTGCAGGTTAGGGACTTTGCACGAAAGGTCTGGAAGGGGTTCCCTAGATTTCCGGGATACACCCTGCTGGAGTGACAGCTGTTTCCGGATGTGGAAGGGGAGGGAAGAATTGGGGATATATATAAGTGGCTGGGGGAGCAGGGTGGCGAGCGGGTGGTGAAGATCAAAGAGAAATGGGAAGCGGAGTTGGGAGAGGAGATCAATTGGGGAGTATGGAGTGAGGCACTGCGAAGGGTAAACGGGACCTCCTCTTGTGCAAGGATGAGCCTGATACAGTTCAAGGTGGTCCACGGGGTGCATATGACTCGGGTGAGAATGAGTGGGTTCTTTCAGGGGGTAGCAGATGAGTGTGAGAGGTGTGGGCGGGGGCCAGCGAATCACACGCACATGTTTTGGGGTTGGGAAAAATTGGGAAGATTCTGCACAGGAGTGTTCGCGGTCTTAGCCAGGATGGTGGAGGAGGAGGTGGACCCGGATACTTTGGTGGCGATATTTGGGATCTCAGGGAAGCCGGAGCACATGGAGAGGAGGAAGGCCGATGTCATGGTCTTTGCCTCTCTGATTGCATGGCGACGAATGTTGCTGGAGTGGCGGTCGGCATCGCCACCGGGAGTAGCAGCTTGGTTGAGTGACCTGTACGATTTCCTGCGATTAGAGAAGATAAGGGGCTCTTCAGGGGGGTTTGAGGAAAGGTGGGGGATGTTTGTGACCGTGTTTGAGGGGCTGTTCATCACAGGGGAGGGGGGGGGTGAAAAAGGGGGAAAATCTGTACAGACTGTATAGTTGATTGTAGGGAAGCATGTTTCCCGGGGTATAACCTGCTTTGATACATGTTTGTAATAAAATGCATTAAAAACATTTTTTGGGACATTCTGAATTCTCCTGCTGTGTACCCGAACCGGCGCCGGAATGTGGCGACTAGGGGCTTTTCACAGTAACTTCACTGCAGTGTCAATGTAAACCTACTTGTGACAATAAAGATTATTATTATTATTAATAATTTTAAACCCCCAAAGGTTTTGCCTTTGGTCCTCAGATGGTCACAATACTTCTTTTCAGCTTCTCCTTTTCTCATCTCTCCCTTAGATGCCCGAATCCCCAGGAATATTGTTAACATCTCCAATTACTGCCCTCTGGTACCTGTTCACTAGATAAACATGCGAAGGAACCAGATGGTAGAGAGAGTCCAACACCTTTCTGTGATACGGTCAGGCTAAGTGCCCATGCGGTTGGGCCTGGTTGCAGTGGGAAGAGAGATAAATTATACTTCACCGGGTTTTTACTATGAGGGGCCTTTTATTTTTGTTTTGCATAAATATCTTCACTAAACTTGCGTCTCCCTAAATATCTTGTCTGGATGTAGAAGCGTTCCTGCCCTTTGAAATCTTGACAGACAGCGTGGAGGCTGTGACCTGAAGGGGTTCCTCCCAAGCCTGGTTCCCTCTCTTTAGCTTAGATAGCCGTGTGCAAACTAGTCACCTTATCAAAATAAACATTCTGCTTTTCTACGCTTTCTACTGGTGAGGCGAGGAAATCGCCAAGCCGCATGGTTTTAAAAAAATACTATTTGGTCCAACTATCTATCCAAGCATTTGTTCCCGGTCCAGCAATGCTTCAAATTTTAATTTTCCTCCTTGTATTCCATAATCTTTGATTTTCTTCACGCTATAATTGGCAGCCGTGCCTTTAATTGCCTAGGTCCCACGGTGTGGACTTCTCCCCCCTCCAAACCTTTTCACCTCTCCTCTCCTCTCAAGACACATCTCAGAACCTGTCTCTCAGACCAAACCTGTTTCCATGTCAAGCTATCTTCATCCATGTCAAATTGCGATTGCTAACACTCCTGTCAAATGTTAATGCAGATATTAAAAAAGTGCATGTTATTCTTTGGTGCTGTAAGTACTTACAAGATGAACATAAGGCACAAAGTATCCAAAGAGTGCGGTTGGGATTCCAAAAGCCCAGATTCGATATCCTAGGAATTTCCATATCTTTATATTGAAAATTTTTTTTAGGTTCAGTTTTCGTCGTGAGGAGTTACAGTGGCTGTTCTCTGGGATGAGAGGTTTATAAGTAAATCCAGCCAGAAACAGCACAAACATGAAGGCACTGAGGACACGCAGTGTATGGCTGAGTCCAATCTTTGGCAGCAACTTTGTCAAGAGCAAGGGTAAGACTATGGTGAAGACACTGCTGCCCGCTGTGACGATACCGTTCACCAGGCCCAAGCGCCGTTTGAAATAATGTCCCAGAATCACGAGAGATGGTTGATAGGCAAATGAAGAACCACAACCGAATACAATTCCATATGTAAAATACATGGGCTCGAGAGACCTGCATTTGACACAAAGTGAAATGGGGCGGCGGGGGGGGAAAGAAACATCAGTCGTAAGTTTGAAGTTGCAAGCAAAACTACACAGTATACAATGCACTATATTCTATGGCTTATACCATGGCATTTATACAACTTTACAAATCAGAGAAAATATATCAGGACGTATGCATGTGCAGCTTTTGCTCAAAAAACAGACTCCAATACATCATATGATCAGCCGGGCACAAAAACATTGTTAAAACTCAGACATTCCAAAACAAATCTCAATTACTTTTGAGAGATCTTGCACCAATTCTAACTCTTGCTCCCTTCTCATCTTGGTTGAAGAAATATGTTTCCTACAGCTAAGAGACAGAGCCTGGTGCAGCAGCATTAATATATGCTGTGATTTATTGACTACCCTTATGTACAACTGTCCTTGTGCATGCCTCATAAGCTTCTGTCAGTAACTGGATGTCACCTGACTGATCTCTGCCGCCACCTGCTGGTGGGAGGTCATGTTGCTGAGTACATGTAATATTATCTACAGGCATATCACCACATCATCTTCCTCAGGAGATGTTTATGTACAAACATGCTTAATATCTTTACTTTACACATTTGATATATGCATAAACAATATAAGTAAATTTAACTAGTATGGTGGGAACCAAAATGTTAGCTTAGAAGGTGTAATAGCTGAAGGGGAAAGAGGGAACCAAAATAAGAGAACAACATCACCCTCAGGCAGAGCAAACACGGTGACAAGTGTGAGAAGTGTGTCAATGCAGGATGGAGGGTGTTGAACCAAAATGCACGCAGTATACGGAACAAGGTAAATGAGCTTGTTACGCACATTGAAATTGGCCGGTACGATGTTGTGGGCATCACAGAGACGTGGCTGCAAGGGGATCAGGACTAGGATATAAATATCCAAGGATATGTGTCCTATCGAAAGGACAGGCAGATGGGCAAAGGGGGCGTGGGTTGCATTGTTAGTAAGGAATGAAGTTAATCAGTACCAAGGAGCGATATAGGATCAGAAGGCATAGAATCTCTGTGGGTAGAGTTGAGGGATCGCAAAGGTAAAAAGAACCTGATGGGAGTTATGTACAAGACCCCGAGCAATAGTCAGGATGTGAGGCAGAAAATAAATCAGGAGATAGAAAAAGCATGTAAAAAAAGCAATATTACAATAATCATGGGGGATTTCAATATGCAGGTGGACTGGGAGAATCAGGTTGGTAGTGAATAAAAAATGAAATGAAAATCGCTTATTGGCACGAGTAGGCTTCAATGAAGTTACTGTGAAAAGCCCCTAGTCACCACATTCCGGCGCCTGTTCGGGGAGTCTGGTACGGGAATCAAACCGTGCTGCTGGCCTGCCTTGGTCTGCTATAAAAGCCAGCGATTTAGCCCAGTGTGCTAAACCAGCCCCTGGATCCCAAGAAAAGGAATTTGTGGAATGTCTAAGCATCTTGTGACAGAGCCTACTAGGGAATAGGCAATTCTGGATTTGGTGATGTGTAATGAGGCAGACTTGATTAGGGAACTTAACGTGAAGGAACCCTTAATGTGAAGGAGCAGTGACCACAATGTGATAGAATTTACCCTGCAGTTTGAGAGGGAGAACCTGCAATCAGATGTAACAGTATTACAAATGTGTAAAGGTAACTACAAAGACATGAGGGAGGAGCTGGCCAGAGTTGATTGAAAAGGAGCCTTGCAGGGAAGACAGTGGAACAGCAATGGCAGGAGATTTGGGGGGTTATTTGGGAGGTATAACAGAAATTGATCCCAAGGAGGAAGAAACATGCTAAGGGGAGGACAAGGCATCCATGGCCGACGAGAGAAGTCAAGGACAGCATAAAAGCAAAAGAAAAAGCATACAAAGTGGCGAGAGTTAGTGGGAAGCCAGAGGATTAGAAAGCCTTTAAAAGCGAGCAGAGGACAACTAAAAAAGCAATAAGGGGGGAGAAGATGAAATATGAGTGCAAGCTAGCTAGTAATATAAAGGAAGATAGGAAGAGTTTTTTTCAATATACAAAAGGTAAGCGAGAGGCAAAAATGGACATTGGACCACTGGAAAATGTGGCTGGAGAAGTAATAATAGGAAACAAAGAAATGGCAGAGGAACTGAATAGTTACTTTGCATCAACCTTCATGGTGGAAGACACCAGTGGGATGCCAGAGCTGCAGGAGAACCAGGGGGCAGAGGTGAGTGCAGTGATCATCACTAAGGAGAAGGTGAGAAGGTTCTGGGGAAACTGAAAGGTCTGAAGGTGGATAAATCACCTGGACCGGATGGACTACAATAATAATAATAATCACTTATTGTCACAAGTAGGCTTCAATGAAGTTACTGTAAAAAGGCCCTAGTCGCCACATTCTAGCGCCTGCTCGGGGAGGCCGGTACGGGAATTGAACCCACGCTGGTGGCCTTGTTCTGAATTACAAGCCAGCTGTTTAGCCCACTGTGCTAAACCAGCCACAGGGTTCTAAAAGATATAGCTGAGGAGATTGTGGAGGCATTGGTGGTGATCTTTCAGGAATCACTGGAGGCAGGAAGGGTCCCAGAGGACTGGAAGGTGGCTAATGTAAGAAGGGAGGGAGGCAGAAGACGGGAAATTATAGGCCGGTTAGCCTGACTTTGGTCATTGGTAAGATTTTAGAGTCCATTATTAAAGATGAAATCGCGGAGTACTTGGAAGTGTATGGTAAAATAGGACTGAGTCAACACGGCTTCGTCAAGGGGAGGTCATGTCTGACAAATCAGTTAGGTTCTTTGAAGAAGTAACAAGGAAGTTAGATAAAGAAGAGCCAGCGGACATGATTTATTTAGATTTCCAGAAGACGTTTGGCAAGATGCCGCATAGGAGATTGTTAAATAAAGCCATGGTGTTCAGGGTAAGATCCTGGCATGGATAGAGGATTGGCTGACTAACAGAAGGCAGAGAGTGGGGATAAAGGGGTCTTTTTCAGGATGGCAGCCGGTGACTAGCGGTGAGCCTCAGGGGTCAGTGCTGGGACCACAACATTTCACAATATGCATTAATGATCTGGAAGAAGGTACTGAAGGCACTGTTGATGAGTTTGCAGATGATACAAAGATCTGTAGAGGGACAGGTAGTTTGAGGAAGCAGGCGGGCTGCAGAATAATGTGGACAGGCTAGGAGAGTGGGCAAAGAAGTAGCAGATGGAATACAATGTGGAAAAGTGTGGGGTTATGCACTTTGGAAGGAGAAATGGAGGCATAGACTATTGTCTAAATGGGGAGAGGCTTAGGAAATCAAAATCACAAAGGGACTTGGGAGTCCTTGTTCACGATTCTCTTAAGGATAGCGTGCAGGTTCAGTCGGCAGTTAGGGAGGCAAATACAATGTTAGCATTCATGTCAAGAGGGCTAGAATACAAGGCCAGAGATGTACTTCTGAGGCTGTATAAGGCTCTGGTCAGACCCCATTTGGAGTATTGTGAGCAGTTTTGGGCCCCATATCTAAGGACGGATGTGCTGGCCTTGGAAAGGGTCCAGAGGAGGTTCACAAGAATGATCCCTGGAATGAAGAGCTTGTCGTACGAGGAACAGTTGAGGACTCTGGGTCTGTACTCGTTGGAGTTTAGAAGGATGAGAGGGGATCTTATTGAAACTTACAGGATACTGCGAGGCCTGGATAGAGTGGACCTGGAGAGGATGTTTCCATTTGTAGGAAAAACTAGAAGCAGAGGATACAATCTCAGACTAAAGGGACTTTAAAACAGAGATGAGGAGGAATTTCTTCAGCCAGAGGGTGATGAATCTGTGGAACTCTTTGCCGCAGAAGGCTGTGGAGGCCAAATCACTGAGTGTTTTTAAAACAGAGAGATAGGTTCTTGATCAATAAGGGGATCAGGGGTTATGGGGAGAAGGCAGGAGAATAGGGATGAGAAAATATCAGCCATGATTGAATGGTGGAGCAGACTCGATGGGCCGAGTGGCCTAATTCTGCTCCTATGTCTTATGTTCATTGACATGATCATGATATGCCTGTACAGGGTATGCCCCTTACACACAGCGCATTGTGCCTCCTTCATGGGATTGCCCCTCTGACCACTTGGGCTGCTGCCAGTCTTTTTGAAGACTGGATTGCGTGCCGGTCTCTTGCTTCGTATCCTTTCCACACGATGCCTTTTGAAGGCCTGTATCTTTGATGGCCACACATGCGTCACCAGCTTTTTCCCTTTTCAGATTCTCCCCACGACGCTGTTTGCAGCTTTGTTGTCTGTTCTCTGTCTCGGACTCGTCAGTCACGATATTCACATCATCTCTTTTGTTTTCATCAGTGGGATGTGCTCGCTCTCCCACTCTTCTTCTCGTCCTCTTTTTTTTTGTTTTCATGATCTGGCGAGTGCTTTTCTTTTTGCGTTTGGGTTTGGCAATCCCCGTTTTGGTGCTGGGCTGCACCCGGTGCATAGATGTTTGCGGATCCTCAGTTGGGACCTCTGGCACCAGCGTGCTTCCGAGGGATTGTGCAGCCTCGCCAATTCTGTGCCCTCAACTGGAGGTTGGAGAGGCCACTCTCTGGTGCCTGGGTGGAAGTCACATCTATAACATCAGGTGCCGTCCCTTCTTGACTTGTCGGAACAATGATTAATGGCTCCTTATCACTGGAGATTACGATACTCTTGCCCTGACGATCCAGGCGATGGGTCGTCCTGGTCTTGCTCTAGTACATATGTGTGATCCATGGAGCTGCGTAGCGATATAGTCATTAGCTCCTCAAACTAATCTTCCGGTGGAGTATTCTTGAGGATCAGGGAGTTGACTACCCGAACTATTTCAGAGACCCGAGATGATTCACCATGTGCCTCTGGAACAAGCTTCCCCAAGAGTGATATTACGTCCAGCGCTATCACCTCATTGCCCTCCGCTGACTCACTCACGGAGTTGTCATTTTTTTCATCATATTCTTCGTATGTGTCATCATAGTCCTCATCATCGGAGTTGATAGCCTCGTACTCTTCATCAATACCCTCGTACTCTTCATCAATATCCTCGTACTCTTCATCAATGTCCTCGTACTCTTCATCAATACCCTCGTACTCTTCATCAATGTCCTCGTACTCTTCATCAATGTCCTCGTACTCTTCATCAATACCCTCGTACTCTTCATCAATACCCTCGTACTCTTCATCAATACCCTCGTACTCTTCATCAATGTCCTCGTACTCTTCATCAATATCCTCCTACTCTTCATCAATAGCCTCCTACTCTTCATCAATAGCCTCCTACTCTTCATCAATATCCTCGTACTCTTCATCAATAGCCTCCTACTCTTCATCAATATCCTCCTACTCTTCATCAATGTCCTCCTACTCTTCATCAATGTCCTCCTACTCTTCATCAATACCCTCGTACTCTTCATCAATGTCTTCCTACTCTTCATCAATACCCTCGTACTCTTCATCAATAGCCTCGTATTCTTCATCAATAGCCTCGTACTCTTCATCAATACCCTTGTACTCTTCATCAATACCCTCGTACTCTTCATCAATATCCTCGTACTCTTCATCAATAGCCTCGTACTCTTCATCAATAGCCTCGTACTCTTCATCAATAACCTCGTACTCATCATCATCTTCCGTGAAGTTCAACACTACTCGTGGAAGTGTGCTCATGCAGGCCTTGACCTGTTTTTAAAATCAGCAGCAAGTCTTGCTGCAGACCTTCCATCTGACACATGTTTCGGAACCTCAGGAGGAGCGAAGAGTTATTTAGCATAGTTTTTGTGACTGCTTTATGAGTATCATGCGACTGGTTCAGTTTAATAGTTTGTGACATTTTATCATTTTTCCAGTCAATGTGGCAGCCTGTGCACCCCGTAAGTGTAAATTTGAAGCAGCCTGCCCCATCAGGCCCCGAATCCATCCGGCGTGTTTAGGAGCACGTCATTCGTGAAGTACTCATTCGACCCAAACTTGAACTCCAGAATGAAGCTCATTGGCTGTCCAGGATCCAAAAAGTTTATTGCAACGGCCTGTAAATGCTTTAGAATGGGCTCATCATGGTTCTTTAAATTGGGCTCTGTGCTTCTTTGAAATGGGCTCATCATGCTGCTGTATCACGTGGCTGAGCCCGTCCTCATTTTCAAAGACCTATAACCAGAATTCTGCAGTGTCTTTTGGCTTCTCCATTGCAGTCTCTGGTTGATCACCCGCCACTTTCACTATCGCTCGTATCTCATTGGATAATTGCACCACTGTTTGAGGCTGCGCATCGGTGTAACGTTTTGTCGGCTCGCTGACTGGGACGAACAACTGCTCCACTGGGTTCAGGGTCTCGTACGCATCTGACCCGAGGATAGACTCCAGTTCATGTCCACAATGGAGAATGGTACAAATTGTCTTCTGTTGTGTACCCATGTTTCTAGGTCACATTCGCCCAACGTCTCAAACTCATTTTTACTCATCATCAACATTGTCAGTCGATCAGCATTCTTGGCCGGGTGACGACTTTCGGCGGCACTTGCAGGCCGTGCAGATCACCCAGACTGAGGAGGTTGGCCTTCGCTCCAGTGTCAAGTTTGCATTTTATCAGTGTGTCGTCTAACATCACTGGAATGGTCCATCTGCTTTCAGCGGCATCTGCTGATTAGAACGATCGTTCCAATTGGTTATCAAAACATTTTCCTCTTCCACCTTCGGACTCATCGTGTCTTTGGTAGCGATTGAATCCACAAAAAATAACTCATCAAGGGTCATCTCGTTAACTGCTTTATCGACTCCATCTGGCCGACTGATCTCATTTGGTCCATCATAGGACGCGAAAAACACTTTTCGCAAAATGCCCAACACGGCCGCACCTGGAACAGACTTCCAAAGGCCAGACGTTGCCATGGGTCATGTAGATTGCCAAATTTATGGCACAAGGTGGCTGCTCCTCACAGCGACTTAAAATGGCCGCCCGCACTGAGACCACGTTTCTTTATGGCGTACGCCACAGCGCTAATGGGACTGGCGTCTTCCTCGGTTGACACCAAAATGCTTTAGAGCTGAATGTGCTGATTTGCTGTGCAGTTAACTCACTCGAATGGCAAATCTTTATTGCTTGTTCCAATATCAAATCTTCTTCCCGCAGCAATCTCTCGCGGATCATCGAAGATTTCAGACTACTGAAATTACAGGACTGGGCCTTCAGCCTCAAGTCAGTGCCAAAACTGTCGAAAGATTCGCCAGGTTTCCGGGTAGGCGTATGGAAAATGTATCTCTCAAATGTCTCATTCTTTTTGGGGGGGGGGGGCAATGCCGATCAAAGAACCTGATGACTTCATCATATCTCTTGCTCTCCTTTTCACTGTCAAAAGCAAAAGCATTTTTTATTTCAATTGCTTGTGGACCCGCCACTGTGAGCAGCAAAGCAATTCGCCTTTCGTCAGGCTGTGCCTGCAGGCCAAGGGTCAATACATAGAGGTTAACTGCTGTTTGAAGACATGCCAGTTTTTGTCTACGTCACCCGATACTTAAAGCTGGTGGGGTGCTTCAAACCTTCCATCTCAAACTACAGTGTCTTTTACGGTGTTGAGTCACCAATGGTCGCAGTTCACCAGGTCGGTTCTTCAGCCGATTTAATTTCACCTTTCCAATGTTACCCTCAAATCTTCAACACTTCTGGTACCATGTTGTGTTCTATGATCTTGTCTTGCGGTGATTCTACAGCACTGTTGGTGACTTATCCAGAACGCTGATTTATTAATGGCAAATCTTTATTGCTTGTTCCAATATCAAATCTTCTTCCCGCAGCAATCTCTCGCGGATCATCGAAGATTTCAGACTACTGAAATTACAGGACTGGGCCTTCAGCCTCAAGTCAGTGCCAAAACTGTTGAAAGATTCGCCAGGTTTTCGGGTAGGCGTAAGGTGACGATCAGAATCTTATACAGACCAAGTTATATTAGACTCTCCTGAAACTATCCTCATGTACGACTATCCTCATGTATGCCTTACAACCTTCTTCTGCTCGCCGGATGTCACCTGACTGATGTCTGACGCCACCTGCTGGTGGGAGGTCACACTGCTGAGTACATGTAATATTATCTACAGGCAGATCACCAACAGTATCGGCCTAGGAAAAACTCAGTTACTCAGAGCTATGGCAGCAGTGCAAGGAAGGGGCTTGTTCTTGCTTTCTTTCTTCATGGAAAAATGTAACTCAGCAGGTCTATGAATTCAATGCAGCTGATGATCCTCCACTTGGAAACTGATTTCAAGACTTGACCGGGTCATGAAGGCTGGATCACTGAACTGGACAAAGTCAGGGAGGTATTAGAGAAAGGTGTTGCCGCTGACTGTGTTGAATACTCTAGACGGGGTGAGGAGCGATCATACACCATCATGGTTACGGACAACGGACGACCTAGGACTTGGGTTAGACTGATTTCATGCTGTGAGGAGCGGGGAGCTGGAGTGGATGAACCCATGACCCTGACAAGAGTTACACTTCTTTTTCTTTTCACCCCTCAATGAAGACAAATACTGCTTCAGGGGCCTCAGGAAGGCCGAAAGGAGGTGGTGACACAGAAGCAAAATAACGTCAATGATGGAAATGTGAAATCCAAACAGAAAACGTTGGAAGTGCTCTGCATCTGGTGAGAGAAATAGGGTTAACATTTCAGATAGTTCATCAGAACTCCATCGAGCAGAGACCTTGGTCAGGATTATCCATTCCCCGCCCCCACCTGAACCCCATATGTTGCTCCAACCCCCTCACATTGGAAAATTCACCAGGCGGGCTTTGGTGTAAGTATGGCCAAGCACAGTCCTGGTGCAGTGGACCCAGAGTGGGGTCAAAGGGGTCACCCCATTGTTAATGTGTCCCCTGCCACTGTCAGGCTGCAGATGAGGGTTCCCCCAAGGGCCCTGGAAGGGGGGGGGGAGGCTGGGCGGGTTCGGACTGTGAGTTAAAGGGTTGACCCTGGGACCCTCCCCCGGGATGGGGATCCCATGTCTGGACAGCCTGGGCCTTCCCGAAAAGAGGCAGCCTGGGTCCCTCGCGAGCTCTCCAGCCCATGCCCCAACAAGATTCTGCCAATTGTTTCCCGACAAACCTTTTAGTTCAACTTGTGGCACGAGGGCGAGCAGCCCATTTTATAAAATGCTCCTCAAAGCACGTTCAACAAAAGTAACCGTAGGAACATTGTCGGTGACAGATAATAAGTTACTATAAATTAAGGCTACAAAATAGTTGAAGTATGCAGCTGAAAACTCACTTGACAAATGAGCTTGCAATGAGTCCAATGAAAGCTACAGCAGCCCCAACTGTTGCAGTTTTCCTGCATCCAAACAGGTCCGTAAAAACACTCACGATAGGAGAGCAGAAGAAAATCATTCCCATGGACAGCGAACCTACCCATGCTGCAAAGAGAGTGAACACACATTGCTTAATACAACACATAGAATGCAAGTAATGTTTTCCTATTTGTAGCTGCTACTGCTTCCATCTCCCAGCATCCCAATATCGGACATCAATGAGGACACCCAAAATGTTCCCGGCTATTCAACTCCCATCAAATTTTGGGCACACATTAATGGTTACAGCAGAACCCAGAAACGAAGACAATTAAGCTCAATGCAATCGTCTTCATTAACCTTTGTGTCAAGGAGCTTCACATGCAAGAGTGTGGGCATTGATGGTTCGAGATTACCGGGGGCGCCGTTGAAAATCTGAGTTTTACTGAAGGAGTTTCAGAGAACAAAGGACCAAATGGTTGAGAGATCGACCACTGAAAGATTAACAAATGATGCAGAGTCAAAGGGCAAAGGGTAGGATGGATGGAATGACAGAGGTCGAGGGGTGACCTGATAGTTTATAAAATTGAGTGGCGTGGTTGAGAGTGGCTAGTCAGAAGCTTTTTCCCCAGGTGGAAAGGTCAATTACTTGGGGACATAGGTTTACGGTGAGAGGGGCAAAGTTTAGAGGAGATGTGCGAGGCAAGTTTTTTTTTTTTTACACACAGGGGTCATCTAATTCGCCGAGGGTGGGAACAGCCGGGATCAACAGAGATGCCAATTTTACACCTGTCCAATGTTACTCCGAACGGATTTCTAGGATTGTTCCTCCTGGCCCCACAAGGAAAGCTTGGGCTTTGCTAATCAGGGCGTCTCACACCAGCACAATGGACCTCCGTGCTCCCCATGATCCCTTCTTCGAACACAAAGGATTCCCAATCCCAACCTCCATCCCAATGAACTACCATTCCCTCAGATCCCCAGCGGCTGACGCCTGCCTCCCAAAATCCCGGCCTCACCCACCAGCTTAAAACATCACCCCCATTGGCTTTGGGCATATTTAAACCACCCCCAGGAGTTAAAATAGGCGAGCCTCTCACTCTGGCCCTCAACTACCTATCCGAGCGAGCATTGGTGCTGCAACACCAGTGTGTAGCATGTCGGGTACATTTTGCTATGAGGTGCCGACTAAATGAGAGTCACGACCTTCTACTTTGCAAGATTTTATCGGCGTCTGGCAATAGGTTCTTTTGAACAGAATGTTTGTGGCTGTCCCATTTCAGAAATGGTTCATGACACTTGCTGATAATCTGGAAAACTTGCAAACAATATGTGCAAGCAAAGGAAACATGCATTTGTGTAAATACAGTATGTACAACATATGTACATAACTTCCAAAACAAAATGTACTTTTCTATTGGCAAAGTCCAAGCTTTAGGCTGTGGTTTGTTTGCAAATAATCTTTGACCTTATTTACCGTGTGCAAATAGCAGCTTTCTAGATTTCTGGAAGTTACTTCAGAAAGGCTTTCAATTAAACCACTTCAAAAGGTCTGACAAGTTTTCATCATATTAACTTCCATATTCAAGTCCAGGCAAGTTCATGATTCATTCAAAGATCGGGGACGATTTACTTCCACTAAGTAAAACTAGGCTAAATGATTTTGGCAAGTGGAGGGTGGGGGTGAAAGACAGGAGACAAGCAGGTGATCCTCGGTTGTTTTCATCCCAATCATTCAGACACCTCTTGGCATTATCGCTGAGATGATTCCCTGACTTCCCCACACACCAAAAGCAAACCCGAAAAACAGACAGAGGATTGTTCAACCAGAAACAAAGTGAAGACAGAGTCTTTGGGGAGCGAAGAAAAGAAAACATGGTCATCAGTTGGAGACATTTGCAAAACATTGTTGCAAAGAGCCTATGGCTTTAAAATGCAGGAGAATGACAAATATTAGTCATCATGGAAGGCCAATTCCACATATAAATAGTGTCAATATTTGCTTTCCCATCTCTATTGGGACATCAGATTAATAATTTATAACATGTGAATAGTAGAATTTCCTCTTAATCATCTGCAAATATTTTCAGTGTAGATAAGGGGACACACCTCTGTTTTCCATTCCTGTGCTGAAATGCCATGATACTCCAGCTTCCAAGTGCTGAAAAAGAGGCCACGGTCGTGCCCAGTGTTGGCGCCTGCTGCCAAGCAGCTGGAGCCACTGACCATCCTGGCAGCACACTGGTGATGGCGCCATTTTCCTCTGACGAGATTTATTTATAGTTTAAAAGCCGGGTTCAAAACGTCCATCTGCCATGGCGGGTTTCGAACCTACTCTCATGCTCACTTGTTCTGTCGCTTAACCAAAGCACCGCCTGTGGTAGTTACCACTGTTTGTATAATACGTGTATTAGAGGTAATACGGAAAGGCTCCTGTACTACAGGTACGGGGGTAGATCCCTGCCTGCTGGCTCCGCCCAGGAGGCGGAGTATAAATGTGTGTGCTCACCGAGCTGCTGCCATTTTCTGGTAGCAGCTGCAGGAAGCAACACATCTCTGCTTAATAAATTGATGCACTATCAATTACGACGAGTCGAGAGTAGAGAGTAAGCAAGGCTTTATTAAGCAGAGATGTGTTGCTTCCTGCAGCTGCTGCCGGAATGGCAGGAGCTCGGTGAGCACACACATTTATACTCCGCCGACTGGGTGGAGCCAGCAGGCAGGGATCTACCCCTGTACCTGTAGTACAGGAGCCTTACCGTATTACCTCTAATACACGTATTACACAAACTGTGGTGACTACCACACCGCCTCATTATAATCATCTTAAGCTCTCGTTCCTCACTTAATCAAAGGCCATTCTCATCATCCAAAAGTAATGCCATTCCTCCAAGGACCTGATCATTCCTAAATGGAATTCAATTTAATCTTGAATTTTTCAGTAAAAAGTAAAGTTGGAACTTGAGTGCTCATCAACTTTCCACCAGCTCCAGTTACAATCATACCCTCATTCGTGGGTTTAGAGTATAATTAGTGTTGAGTAACACTGTCCAGTAATAAATTTGCAGGACGTGTATGTAATTATGAAAGGAATTTTACCATAAGGGCGAGATATTACATTTTGGCAAGAAAAATTGGGTCACAGTGTTTGAAAAACAAACTCCCAAGCTCCAGAAGGAACATTAACGTAAAGGCTTTGGCCATTCGACGGGTCAGAGTGTTCCTTGCAGTTACGGGGGGGTGCATTCTGGAAGGGGATATATTACGGGTGAAACCACAACAGTGAAGTTGGCATCACAAAATATCTAACTCCCAATGGGTTTGCTAAGATGATTAAGCAGAAAGATTAAAAATCCAACGCCGGCCTATCAGAATGCAGCTTGCACAGTGAGGTCAGTAACAAAGTGAGGCTCGGC
This sequence comes from Scyliorhinus torazame, assembly GCF_047496885.1. NCBI lineage: Eukaryota > Metazoa > Chordata > Chondrichthyes > Carcharhiniformes > Scyliorhinidae > Scyliorhinus > Scyliorhinus torazame. Next base: position 302,931,790 of record NC_092710.1, read on the forward strand.
CAGCAGGGCGATTTGACACAAAGAAAGTCCCCTCTTGTAAAACTGGCAGCAATCCCCAGGAAAGGCAGCCAAGCAAACTCATTGGTGGAGATATCATCAGCTCAGAGGACAGTCCTGGTGACCTGCACTGCAAAGCACTGAACGGTGAAAGGGAACACTTCAGGATTTAAGTATAAAAATCGAGCTCAGCTGACCCGGTTGGGATGAAGGTTCGCACGTGGTGAGTGAGGAGGCAGGCAGCGTGGTTCCCGATTTCACATGGAGAAGGCACAAAACTGCCAACTTCCTCGACCCATCCCAACCATTCCAGTCAATGTTTCAGCAGTTCCTCCCGATGATCCAGGCGAAGGCCATAAAGCAAAAGGCCAGCAAGGAACCTCGTAAGAAAGATCTTTTCAACTCGTAAAGCTGGCTGCTCCAAAACTAAGAGTCATTCGTCAGGAGAGAAGGTTGAAAGCAGCCAGGAGAAGGATTACCTTTATTCCTCATTGTGGGAGAACTAAAAGGAACAGTTCAGCTAGAGAATGGAAAATGGCAATGCTGACCCAACAGATCAGGGGCGGGATTCTCCGCGAACCGGCGGGGAAGGCAACTCCGGCACGAAGGAGTGGCGAGAATCACTCCGGCATCGGGCCGCCCCGAAGGTGCGGAAGCCTCCGCACCTTCAGGGGCTAGGCCAGCGCCGCAGCGGTATGAGTCGTGCCGGCCGGTGTGGAAGGGGCTTGGCGCCACGCCAACTGGCGTCGAAGGGCCTCCACCGGCCAGCGCGAGTTGACGCGGGAGCGCCAGCACGTGCTGGCGTCATCCCAGCGCATGCGCAGGGGGTTCACCTCCGCGCCGGCCATCGTGGACCGTTACAGCGGCCGACGCGGAGGAATAGAGTGCCCCCACGGTACAGGCCCTCTCGTGGATCGGCGGGCTCTGATCGCAGGCCAGGCCACCATGGGGGCACCTCCCGGGGCCAGATCCCCCCGCGCCCTCCCGAGGACCCCGGAGGCCGCCCGTGGAGCCAGGTGCCGCCGGAATGTACCTGTTGTAATTTACGCCGGCGAAACTGGCCGTGACCGGGCAGCCACTCGGCCCATCGTGGGCCGGAGAATCGCCGAGGGGGCCGCTGCTAGCGGCCGCCGACCAGCGCGGTGCGATTCCCGCCCCCGCCAATTCCCCGGCGGCAGAGAATTCGGCAGCCGGCGGGATTCACGCCGGCCCCCGGCGATTCTCCGACCCGGCGGGGGGTCGGAGAATCCCGCCCCAGGTTCTTCCCAAATTGAATTGATGTCATGATCCTTGCAATGCTGCTCATCAAGCCTAATGAATAGAATTAAATTCTACTTTATAACCTTGAGTATCTCTCGCTAAAATAAACAAATGCGTCATTTTTATCATCTGAATAAGACAAAACAAGTTGAAAGGGTGTAATATGAAGGTTTATTTAGAACATTTCTGCTTTTATCAAGGTCTAACACAGAAAAATTGCTCATGTTGCAAGATGGTTTTCTATAATAATAATCTTAGTGTCACAAGTAGGCTTACATTAACCCTGCAATGAAGTTACTGTGAAAATCCCCTAGTCGCCACATTCCGGCGCCTTTTCGGGTACACCGAGGGAGAATTCAGAATGTTCAATTCACCTAACAAGCACATCTTTCGGGACTTGTGGGAGGAAACCGGAGCACCCGGAGGTAACCCACGCAGACATGGGGAGAACGTGCAGACTCCGCACTGTGACCTAAGCTGGGAATCGAACCTGGGACCCTGGTGCTGTGAAGCCACAGTGCTAACCAATGTGCTACCGTGCTGCCCTTCCATAATTTCAGGACATCTTAAAATCTTACCAAACCCACAACCGTCACCATCGATCGAGAGGGACAAGGGCAGCAGATTTTTAAAAAAATAAATTTAAAGTACCCAATTCTTTTTTCCCCCAATTAAAGGGGCAATTTAACGTGGCCAATCCACCTACCCTGCACATCTTTGGGTTGTGGGGGTGAGATCCACGCAAACACGGGGAGAATGTGAAAACCCCACACGGAGAGTGACCCGGGGCCGGGATTGGAGGATACATGGGAACACTGTCATGATATGTACTCATGCACATAATGAGACACAGACAGGCAGTGACAGACACCCAGTACAGCCAATCAATACACAGGACAGAACACAACCAATCACCAGGCAGAACACTAGAAGGTGGTCGCCCACTGTAAAACACACAAGGCATCAACACTCTGCCTCTTTCCACTGGTGACAACTGTAGTGACAGTCAGGGTGTATATATCAATTAGCACCTTCTACACGTGGCTCAGCGCTAGTCTGGTCTAGTTAGTTACAGTAAGCATGCTTAGATTAGTAGAGCTGACATTAGTTTAAATTTTTTAAGTGGGCCATACCCCAAAGTTCATTACAGCTTCCAACTATACTCCAGTTATTCTGAAACACATTTATTTTAAACTCCCACCCAGAATACATTAGGAATCTCCTGAATCTTCACACTTCATTTAGCCATCCCCACCAATGCAACAAAAATGCAACAAGAGTAACAGCAACGTCCGCTACAGCGTCCAAAAATAATTACAAGTTTAGGATTATGGGCAACAGGCAGGGCCCTCAAGAGCCAGCTCAAGGTCAATCGCCACGGTGATCCAAAGTGTCCTTAGTGGGGGCCCAGCAGTCTTCCACCTCCCAAACTGAAGATACTGGAGACGCACTTCAGAGGGGATAACCCACCAGTCGCTCAGGGCAACTCGCGAAGATCAGTAATTGGCAACTTCGGCAATCACCCACATTCCCAGAATAAAAACAAATGTTGCTCGAGCAGAGATTGTACCTCCAGGTTATTTATGATTTCAGCCTCCCAGACGAACAAATGTCATTAATTATAAAATTAAATCTTGTTGAGGCGGAGACTCCTGCGTCACGCGCTGCCCATCTTCTGGTCGTACAACCAGCGACCCCTGTACACCCTGGGCCTTTGTGGGACTCCGCCCCCCCCCGGGTCCCTCCCGGTCCTGATGGCAATCATCGAGTAATCCTCCTCCTGAGAGCAGGGTGATTCTTTGCAGCCTGACCCACGTCGGTTAAAACCCCAGAAGTGGATTGTTTAAGGCGGTCGCGATCATTCAAGACGGTCGCTTCGGTACGCTGGGTACCCCATTGAGATTTCTTTTAAACATCCCGCCCCAACCCAAATCTACCTGCTTCTGTGAGCTCAAATTACCTAAAAAGGTACTTCATTCACATAGCACCTTTCACAACCTTTGGACACTCAGCAAAATGATTTCACCCTCACCGAATTGTTTTTTTAAAACAATGTAGTCACTGTAGGAAAGGGAGAAGGTGTTTCCTCTGGGTGTGATTCTTCCAGCTCATGCGAAACAAGGCCAGCGAATAGCGGGAGAGGCCGAAAATGAGAACCACCCCAGTCACCAAACAGTTTGCAATGCAACCGGGATCTCGCCGTAGCGTGGCGAGAAACAAATTATCACCACTTAATCCCAATTTCCACACAATTAACGGGAGCCACCCCATATCCAACGGCCTCCCATCATTCAGCGGCCTGCCCAGCAAGCGGTCACGCTGGCGCCGATTAAAACTCCTCTTGAAAAACGCTTCAGTGGAGAGCCGAGGAGGTGAGTAACCATATCTGCTCACAGGCAAAGAGCCCGGTGGGCTGGCCTTGCCGCCCCAGTGCTCAGCGGGAGGGTGGAGGTGCTTGGGGGGGGGGGGGGGGGGACCGCTCGCTGAACCACCATGCCAACCCCTGGATCGTGTTTACCCGATCTGGGGGGCAACCCTTGTCCCTGTCTATCTGGCCCACGGACCACCCATAACCCCCACCGTCTGCTGAGGCCTCTGGCTGTGCGGCTGGAGGCTATCGCTAACAGGAAATTGGCAATCGTGGTTAAGCGAGCACTTCGCACAACCCAAGTGGATTCCCGTGGGTGGGCGGGCCATGTAGCATTTGGGAGTCATTGCCGAGTATTCCAATCAGACCGTAATGCCTGGACAGTGCGGGAGGCAACACTACACACACAGCACCCAGAGGATGGGGCACAGCTCCGGAGACATGCCCACGACAGGAGGGTAAGCGAGTGCCACGGGGAGGGGACCAGCACCCGGTCCACCTGCAGCCAGGTGTGTGGGGATCAATGGGGGAATGGAGGGTCCCAGGGTGGGGGCGGCCGCTGTTTGTCAGTCTAACACTCTCTCTCAATTCCTTACAGCTATTGAACGCTGTGGCAGGGATGTTGGACACAGAACTTGCCCTAGAGGTGCTGCTGCTAGGCCGGGCAGCCAGACACCAGCAGCAGCAGCGTCAGCAGATGTTCAAGGCGGCGGCCCACGTACCGGACCCAGCCCCACACGCTGAGGACCCTGCCGCCCATCAGGCTAGGGAGGGACCCAGAGGGGGAGTCCTGCGATGGCCCAGGCATTGCTGGTCGTTTGAGCAGATGACGGACAGTGCGTGACACAGGGGGTTCCACCTCAACAAGGAGATGGTGCGGCACCTGTGCCATGTTCCAGTGGCCACCGAGGTTTGGGCAGCATGGTAGCATAGTGATTAGCACAATTGCTTGACAGCTCCAGGGTCCCAGGTTCGATTCCCGGCTTGGGTCACTGTCTCTGCGGAGTCTGCACATTCTCCCCGTGTGTGCGTGGGTTTCCTCCGGGTGCTCTGGTTTCCTCCCACAGTCCAAAGATGTGCAGGTTAGGTGGATTGGCCGTGATAAATTGCCCTTAGTGTCCAAAATTGCGCTTAGTGTTGGGTGGGGTTGCTGGATTATGGGGATAGTGTGGAGGAGTGCGGTTCGGTAGGGTGCTCTTTCCAAGAGACGGTGCAGACTCGACGGGCCGAGTTTAGGATTTAACCTAAAGCTGCCATTTGGTATTTGAACACAACGCTTCCAACAAAACAGCCCATCAGCCTGGAAGCAACAAAGGGCTTTGCTATTGCACCATGAACAATCTTTGACTCAGTGAAGATAAGTGCTGCATGGATTTACCTGGGCTGGATCCAACAAGCATGAGGATCCAGAGGGTCAAAGGGTGAGACCTTCTGGCCAAAGAGGTACATTCCTTTCCAACAATGCTCGAGGGCCAACAAACCTGCTCACCAAGCACATGTTTTTTTTAAACTCCATGTGATTATACCACCCTCCTTAGTCCCCTTGTCTGACCCCCCCCCCCCCCCCCCACACCACACACACACAACCCTGACCACTCCAAACCATGCTGTATTCATTGCCAGGTACCTCGAACCCGAGAAGCAGAAAACTAATCTTGTGCTGAGGTCCCTACTGGGGGGTGTACCCATCAGCTGGCTTCCAAGATAGGGAACCGGTTATAAAAATAAATAAACATGGAGGTGGTGGCGCAGTGGCATTGTCACTGCACCCGCAATCCAGAGACCCAGAGTAATGCTCTGGGGGACCTGGGTTCAAATCCCGTCACTGCAGATGGTGAAATATGTATTTAATAAAAATCTGGAAGCAAAAGTCTAACGATCACCATGAAACCCTTGTCGATTGTCGTAAAAACCCAACTGGTTCACTAATGTCCTTTAGGGAAGGAAATCTGTCATCCTTACCCGGTCTGGCCTACATGTGACTCCGGATCTTGCAATGTGTTTGACTCTCAACTGCCCCTGGGCAGCACAGTAGCACAGTGGTGAGCACTTTGGCTTCACAGCTCCGGGGTCCCAGGTTCGATTCCTGGCTTGGGCCACTATCTGTGCGGAGTCTGCACGTTCTCCCAGTGTCTGCGTGGGTTTCCTCCGGGTGCTCCGGTTTCCTCCCACAAGTCCCGAAAGACCTGCTTGTTAGGTGAATTAGACATTCTGAATTCTCCCTCTGTGTACCCGAACAGGCGCCGGAATGCGGCTTTTCACAGTAACTTCATTGCAGTGTTAATGCAAGCCTACTTGTGACACTAAAGATTATTTTAAAAAGGGCAATTAGGGATGGGCAATAAATGCTGGCCATGTGACCCCCCCACGTCCCAGGTACGAATAGTTCACAGAGTGAAAAGTCCCCAACATTTTGCTGACCTGAACCTCTGCCCGTGGCTTGGAAATACTGCCCCAGTAAGAGCCTCTGTTGCTCTCAACAGATCATTGGAATAGTGGCTTATTGCTTCAAACTGGCACAGAACCGTGAGGTAAACTTTTCAATGCAACTCTCCTCACTCAACCAAATGAGTTCCCATTTGATACAAAATTATCCAGGTGAGAAGAGCGAACAAGGCAATGAAAGAGCATCTTCCTCCTGAGGCAAGTCATACTGGGTGATCAGAGTTGGTCAGACTCCCTCTTCAGGCCCCACCAATGATTCAGTTACCTAGCCACCAACTTCACCCATTTTCCCCGGCTGAGCAAGACTGCTCACAAAGCTGGCACCCGGCCCGCAGCCGAGCTCCTAAATCCAAATCTGCCCCATCAATTAGGCTGCCTATTTCCCCTTCCACCTCCATAACCCCGCCCATGTCTGATCCTGCATCAGCTCACACAATCATAGATTCCCTACGGTGCAGAGGGAGGCCATTCGGCCCATCTAGTCTACACCCACTCTCGGAAAGAGCACCCTATCTAGGCCTACTAACCCCGTCGCCCCTGGACACAAGAGGCAATTTTTCCTCGTCCAATTCAACTAAGCTGCATCATTCCATTGCCGAGACCCATAACCCATTATTGCCTTTGTTACCCCCTCTCTGGGGCACCCTCCCGCCTTGCACAGTCTCTGAACCCCAACACATCTAAAACACTCGTCCTCCTCATAACCTCCTCCTGCCCTACAATCCTTCCACGTCCCTGTGCACCTTGAACTCCGGCCCGTGTCGGCCCCCAGATTGTCACCACTCCCCCACTGACTCCTCTCTAATTCCTTCCCCCCCAAAAAAAACCACACAATCATTTAAATCAACGATTACATTTTACATCACTCAACAGTCACGTTCAAAGAGAAATGTTAAAAATCCAGAGGAAAGCTAAACGATTGGACTGTGTGGCAGCAGAGAGAGATGACAAAAAAATATTTTGTTCAGGAGGTGATTATTTTGGCGAATCTACACCCCAACACTCAACTGGCAGATGGCAGAAAGAATTGTAATCATTGCAATGAATGGGCATATTGAGGGTATAATAGACGGTACAGATTTAAGTTAGTTACTCGCCACATCAGATATGCTCTGCACCCGTTTTCACCAAGACAGCAACTGGTCTGAAGATGTGGGGTGTTGCGCGAGGTTAAATGAGTTCTGGCACCAGCCACCAATATTTATTCATTCTTACACAAACAATGACAATGATGGCCCGGATGTTGCGGCCATAAATAGTGGCAAAGGCCCAGGTTCCGAATGGCAGCCGAACTTCGGGACGTGTCACACTTGCATGTTTAAAAATGTATGGAAGCTTTGTTAGAAAAGTCCCTTTCAGTTGAATGTTAATGGGTGTGTCTCCAGCTTGTGTCAGGCAAGTACCGCTCAGAATGTGCCTCGCCGCAAGGCCTCGCTGCTCCTTCGGTCAGCGAGCCGCGCGGAGCAGCGAGAGGGAAATCCCGCTGCGGTCAATGAACTCGGTGCGTTGCATTTCCCAGCATGGTGAGCGGCAAACAGGCTGATGTTACATGCCATCGGCTTCAGCCAATGAGGTGCTGGGGCTGCAACAAATCCCATTGGCCAGGGGATAGTTTCAAATGACCTCCTAAACTGATGGCTGAAGAGGCCAATCCACGAGGAGCCTTGGTTCTGACACTGGTGGTTATTAGGTGCCACTGGGGGTTGCTATTTTCAGCAATGGCACCAGTTGTCTTAACTGCTGTAGCCACTGAACATCAGGGTGGGGCATGCAAGCCCACAAGTAACGTTGCCTTTTCCCTCTGTTGCTGGCTAGTGGCACCCACATGGAAAAATCAATGTTTAGGGCCTTATGTCACGCTTGAAGTGGAGCTTTCAGAGCTTTACTCTTCTCATAATAAGAATAATCTTTATTATTGTCACAAGCAGATTTATGTTACGACTGCAATAAAGTTACCATGAAAAGCCCCTGGTCGCCACACTCCGGCGCCTTTTTGGTACACAGAGGGAGAATTCAGAATGTCCAATTCATTTAACAAGCACGTCTTTCGGGACTCCAGACAGACAGCGACCCAAGCCGGGAATCGGACCTGGGACTCTGGTGCTGTGAAGCAACAGTGCTAACCACTGTGCTACCCTTCTTTCGACTCTGGCTATCTTCAGGTACAGAATATCCTTCTCCAAGGGGAGGAAGGAGCTGTTGTGGCGGGCGGGGGGTGAAGTGCGGGAAGGGTTCTGTGGAATCTAGGCCCATAGATTAGGATAAGTGGTCGGCACCACATTGTGGGTCGAAGGGCCTGTACTGTGCTGTTCTATGTTCTATAACCATTTTCTAAACAATCGAGAAGACGACCATCTATCCTGGAGTGGGCTGCTGCAGTTCCCGTCAGGTCAGTCAGCCCCTAACACCAACTTAGTGCACACTGTGCCCATATAACACCTCAACAATCAGGGTCCCACAACCGACGTAGAACTGGGTGGGTTTCTGGACCATCCAGCTGCTGGGGGGGGGCCTGAAGGAAATGTCAGCTGTTGTGAGCATGAATGGAGGTGGTAAATAATGCACGATCGCTCCCATCTTGTTATCGCCCCAGCAACAAGAGGCAGAATTCGGCCCATCCATACTGAAAAAGAACCTCACATTCCCAAAGTTTTTCGATCTCGTTCCTTGGTCGCCCAACATTGCCCTAAACAAGAGACCGGAAGCTCCGTTCACACACCTCTGTCAATCCAAAGGTTCAGCCAGCCGCCCAACGTTACATCCAATGCACTTATTCTGAAATTCCACCACCCACCCACCACCCATATGGATTTGCAAATGTGGGTGGGAGGGGGGAGAAGGAAAAGAAATGACTTCAGGACACATTGCCTTATTGCGAAGCTAGAATGAAGGACAAAAGCATCTGCATTTGTATAGCACCTTTTGGGATCTCAGAATTCCCCCAGAGTGCATTACAGCTATTGAATAAAAATGTGGTGTAATGTAGGATAGCATAGGCACGGTGGACGTAACAGCCCTCGGCGCAGATATCGACACAATTAATTATACATCACTAACCAAGACAATATATTCTGAAGGTAAAAATTAAAAATGTACACAATTCACTGGCGTGAGTGCAGCACAAACATTTCAATCACCACTGGAACGATACTGAACTCAGCACTCAATAAAAATCTCTCCCGAGTGGTGGAAGAAAGGAATCATTATAATGAGCTGTGTGTTCAGGAATGGCTTTTTAAACTGCAGCACGGGCCGCACAGCAGCACATGGAGAGCCTCACAGAGACCTCGCGTGACTATGGTAACTCATGACAAGCTACAAGCAGCACAAGAACACTGCCTCACTGCAGTGACAGAATGCAAACCATTGCTATAGTTAGCTTCTCATTCCTTACACCAGGGGTGGCGTTTCTCGACGGCGTCAACACGGCCTTGAGGATCAGGGGCCAGCACGGCACTGGAGTGGCCCTCGCCGCTCCAGCTGCTGATCCGGGGTCAACTGGGTGCCGCGGGGTCCGCGCATGCGCAGTGGCACCGGCGCCAACACGGCATGTGCAGTGGCACCGGCGCCAACACGGCATGTGCAGCGGCACCGGCGTCAACGCAGCATGTGCAGTGGCACCGGCGCCAACGCGGCATGTGCAGTGGCACCGGCGCCAACGCGGCATGTGCAGTGGCACCGGCGCCAACGCGGCATGTGCAGTGGCACCGGCGCCAACGCGGCATGTGCAGTGGCACCGGCGCCAACGCGGCATGTGAAGTGGCACCGGCGCCAACGCGGCATGTGCAGTGGCACCGGCGCCAACGCGGCATGTGCAGTGGCACCGGCGCCAACGCGGCATGTGCAGTGGCACCGGCGCCAACGCGGCATGTGCAGTGGCACCGGCGCCAACGCGGCATGTGCAGTGGCACCGGCGCCAACTCGGCATGTGAAGTGGCACCGGCGCCAACGCGGCATGTGCAGTGTGACCGGCGCCAACGCGGCATGTGCAGTGGGACCGGCACCAACACGGCATGTGCAGTGGCACCGGCGCCAACGCGGCATGTGCAGTGGCACCGGCGCCAACGCGGCATGTGAAGTGGCACCGGCGCCAACACGGCATGTGCAGTGGCACCGGCGCCAGCACGGCATGTGAAGTGGCACCGGCGCCAACACGGCATGTGAAGTGGCACCGGCGCCAACGCGGCATGTGCAGTGTGACCGGCGTCAACACGGCATGTGCAGTGGGACCGGCACCAACACGGCATGTGCAGTGGCACCGGCGTCAACGCGGCATGTGCAGTGGGACCGGCGTCAACACGGCATGTGCAGTGGGACCGGCGTCAACACGGCATGTGCAGCGGGACCGGCGTCAACACGGCATGTGCAGTGGGACCGGCGACAATGCAGCATGTGCAGTGGGACCGGCGCCAACGCAGCATGTGCAGTGGGACCGGCGACAATGCAGCATGTGCAGTGGGACCGGCGCCAACACGGCATGTGCAGTGGGACCGGCGTCAACACGGCATGTGCAGTGGGACCGGCGCCAACGCAGCATGTGCAGTGGGACCGGCGACAATGCAGCATGTGCAGTGGGACCGGCGACAATGCAGCATGTGCAGTGGGACCGGCGACAATGCAGCATGTGCAGTGGGACCGGCGCCAACGCAGCATGTGCAGTGGGACCGGCACCAACGCAGCATGTGCAGTGGGACCGGCGACAATGCAGCATGTGCAGTGGGACCGGCGTCAATGCAGCATGTGCAGTGGGACCGGCGCCAACGCAGCATGTGCAGTGGGACCGGCGACAATGCAGCATGTGCAGTGGGACCGGCGCCAACGCAGCATGTGCAGTGGGACCGGCGACAATGCAGCATGTGCAGTGGGACCGGCGACAATGCAGCATGTGCAGTGGGACCGGCGCCAACGCAGCATGTGCAGTGGGACCGGCACCAACGCAGCATGTGCAGTGGGACCGGCGACAATGCAGCATGTGCAGTGGGACCGGCGTCAATGCAGCATGTGCAGTGGGACCGGCGCCAATGCAGCATGTGCAGTGGGACCGGCGTCAATGCAGCATGTGCAGTGGGACCGGCGCCAACGCAGCATGTGCAGTGGGACCGGCGACAATGCAGCATGTGCAGTGGGACCGGCGACAATGCAGCATGTGCAGTGGGACCGGCGCCAACACAGCATGTGCAGTGGGACCGGCGCCAACGCAGCATGTGCAGTGGGACCGGCGCCAACGCAGCATGTGCAGTGGTACCGGCACCAATGCAGCATGTGCAGTGGGACCGGCGCCAACGCAGCATGTGCAGTGGGACCGGCACCAACGCAGCATGTGCAGTGGGACCGGCGCCAACGCAGCATGTGCAGTGGGACCGGCGTCAACGCAGCATGTGCAGTGGGACCGGCACCAACGCAGCATGTGCAGTGGGACCGGCACCAATGCAGCATGTGCAGTGGGACCGGCATCAACCGCGCATGTGCAGTGGGACCGGCGCCAACGCAGCATGTGCAGTGGGACCGGCGTCAACGCAGCATGTGCAGTGGGACCGGCACCAACGCAGCATGTGCAGTGGGACCGGCATCAACGCAGCATGTGCAGTGGGACCGGCGACAATGCAGCATGTGCAGTGGGACCGGCGCCAACGCAGCATGTGCAGTGGTACCGGCACCAATGCAGCATGTGCAGTGGGACCGGCGCCAACGCAGCATGTGCAGTGGGACCGGCGTCAACGCAGCATGTGCAGTGGGACCGGCGACAATGCAGCATGTGCAGTGGGACCGGCGCCAAAGCAGCATGTGCAGTGGTACCGGCACCAATGCAGCATGTGCAGTGGGACCGGCGCCAACGCAGCATGTGCAGTGGGACCGGCGTCAACGCAGCATGTGCAGTGGGACCGGCGTCAACGCAGCATGTGCAGTGGGACCGGCGCCAACGCAGCATGTGCAGTGGGACCGGCGTCAACCGCGCATGTGCAGTGGGACCGGCGTCAACCGCGCATGTGCAGTGGGACCGGCATCAACCGCGCATGTGCAGTGGGACCGGCGCCAACGCAGCATGTGCAGTAGGACCGGCGACAATGCAGCATGTGCAGTGGGACCGGCGCCAACGCAGCATGTGCAGTGGTACCGGCACCAACGCAGCATGTGCAGTGGGACCGGCATCAACCGCGCATGTGCAGTGGGACCGGCGCCAACGCAGCATGTGCAGTAGGACCGGCGACAATGCAGCATGTGCAGTGGGACCGGCGCCAACGCAGCATGTGCAGTGGTACCGGCACCAATGCAGCATGTGCAGTGGGACCGGCGCCAACGCAGCATGTGCAGTGGGACCGGCGCCAACGCAGCATGTGCAGTGGGACCGGCGTCAACGCAGCATGTGCAGTGGGACCGGCGTCAACGCAGCATGTGCAGTGGGACCGGCGCCAACGCAGCATGTGCAGTGGGACCGGCGTCAACCGCGCATGTGCAGTGGGACCGGCGTCAACCGCGCATGTGCAGTGGGACCGGCGTCAACCGCGCATGTGCAGTGGGACCGGCGTCAATGCGGCATGTGCAGTGGGACCGGTGCCAACGCAGCATGTGCAGTGGGACCGGCATCAACCGCGCATGTGCAGTGGGACCGGCACCAACACGGCATGTGCAGTGGGACCGGCGTCAACGCGGCATGTGCAGTGGGACCGGCACCAACGCAGCATGTGCAGTGGGACCGGCGACAACACGGCATGTGCAGTGGGACCGGCGTCAACGCGGCATGTGCAGTGGGACCGGCGTCAACGCGGCATGTGCAGTGGGACCGGCACCAACACGGCATGTGCAGTGGGACCGGCACCAACACGGCATGTGCAGCGGGACCGGCGTCAACGCGGCATGTGCAGTGGGACCGGCACCAACACGGCATGTGCAGTGGGACCGGCACCAACACGGCATGTGCAGTGGGACCGGCGTCAACGCGACATGTGCAGTGGGACCGGCGCCAACGCGGCATGTGCAGTGGGACCGGCGTCAACCGCGCATGTGCAGCGGGACCGGCGTCAACCGCGCATGTGCAGCGGGACCGGCGTCAACCGCGCATGTGCAGTGGGCCCGGCGCCAACGCGGCATGTGCAGTGGGACCGGCGTCAACGCGGCATGTGCAGTGGGACCGGCGTCAACCGCGCATGTGCAGTGGGACCGGCGTCAACCGCGCATGTGCAGCGGGACCGGCGTCAACCGCGCATGTGCAGTGGGCCCGGCGCCAACGCGGCATGTGCAGTGGGACCGGCGCCAACGCGGCATGTGCAGTGGGACCGGCGTCAACCACGCATGTGCAGTGGGACCGGCGTCAACCGCGCATGCGCAGTGGGACCGGCGTCAACGCGGCATGTGCAGTGGGACCGGTGTCAACGCGGCGTGTGCAGCGGCACCGGCGTCAACGCTGCATGTACAGCGGGACCGGCGTCAACGCTGCATGTACAGCGGGACCGGCGTCAACGCTGCATGTACAGCGGGACCGGCGTCAACATGGCATGTCTCCAGTGCTAGGTTCCCACGTCTCCAGTGCTAGGTTCCCGCGTCTCCAGTGCTAGGTTCCTGAGCTCCAGTGCTAGGTTCCCGCGTCTCCAGTGCTAGGTTCCGGTGTCTCCAGTGCTAGGTTCCTGAGCTCCAGTGCCAGGTTCCCAAGTCTCCAGTGCTAGGTTCCCGCGTCTCCAGTGCTAGGTTCCGGTGTCTCCAGTGTTAGGTTCCTGAGCTCCAGTGCCAGGTTCCCGAGTCTCCAGTGCTAGGTTCCCGCGTCTCAAGTGCTAGGTTCCCGTGTCTCCAGTGCTAGGTTCCCGTGTCTCCAGTGCTAGGTTCCCAAGTCTCCAGTGCTAGGTCCCGTGTCTCCAGTGCTAGGTTCCCATGCCTCCAGTGCTAGGTTCCCGAGTCTCCAGTGCTAGGTTCCCGAGTCTCCAGTGCTAGGTTCCCGTGTCTCCAGTGCTAGGTTCCCGAGTCTCCAGTGCTAGGTTTCTGAGTCTCCAGTGCTAGGTTTTTGAGTCTCCAGTGCTAGGTTCCCGAGTCTCCAGTGCTAGGTTTCTGAGTCTCCAGTGCTAGGTTTTTGAGTCTCCAGTGCTAGGTTCCCGCGTCTCCAGTGCTAGGTTCCTGAGCTCCAGTGCTAGGTTCCCGAGCTCCAGTGCTAGGTTCCCGAGTCTCCAGTGCTAGGTTTCTGAGTCTCCAGTGCTAGGTTCCCGAGTCTCCAGTGCTAGGTTCCCGAGTCTCCAGTGCTAGGATTCTGAGTCTCCAGTGCTAGGTTCCCGAGCTCCAGTGCTAGGTTCCCGCATCGCCAGGGCTAGGTTCCCGCGTCGCCAGTGCAATATGGCTCTTGAAGCGTCCCAGAAAACAGTCGTGAAAACAGTCACTACATGCAAGAAGAGCACCATCCATGATATTGACGAAGAATAGAGAAAAAAAATAAAGGCATGCATTTGGCCTTTGGCGTGTGTCTCGTGGGGGCCTAATACCTGTTTGAGGTCTCCACTGCAAAAAGTGGGTTCCCTGAGTACAGCCAATACTGGGCCACCTGCATTCAGGAAAATGCATCCAGGTGCCCGCCCACACCTAAATTCAACCAAAGCCTCAACCAGCCAAACGTGGTTCCCTTCCCCATCCTCCAGCCAAAATGAGACTTCTGCCTCTGGGGATTGGACTGGGACCTGCAGCTCTCCGGCACTATCCAAAATGAACCAATGGACGACCTGTCGTTGGCCTCATTCAGGGAGTGTAAAGAAGGCATCGGTGTAAGTGGTATTATCGTTGGACTAGTAATCCAGGGACCATGGGGAATCCTCGGGGGCTGTGGGTTCCAATCTGCCACCATGGCAGATGGTGAAATTTGAATTCAACACAAAATCTGGAATTCAAAATGCTGACCCTGTAACCACTGTCAATGGTAGTAAACAAAGACCCTAGCTGGTTCACTAATGCCCTCGGGGGAAGGAAATCCATTGCTCTTGTCTGGTCTACATGTGACTCAGGGATGGGAAATAAAAGCTGGCCCAGCACATCCCATTAACCAATAGAAAACTAAATCTATCCAATTTACAGACTAACGAGGCAGACATTGTGCACACAATATGACTGAGTTTTGTGTAAATAACCTGACCCTGGGAATTCTGATAGGTGCTGGGCAGCACCATTCCCATACAGCACCATTCCCATACAACGCTCCAGTATTGTGGCAGTGAACCGGAACAGTCAGCTTTCGTGGTCAAGATCCATACATTAGTCTGTTCACCTGGGGATTCAACTATAATAGATACTGCAGCAAGGCAGTAAGATACATTTACTTGCATTTATATAGTGACTTTCTCATCACTTAACAGCCAATTAAGTACTTTTGAAGGACAATCACTTTTGCAACCTGGAAAACATGGCAGCGGATTTTCACAAGGACAGTTTCCACCAAAAGCAATCTGTTTCTCAAAGTTTAATTCAGGGATACATATTGGCCAGGACACCAGGAACTTCCTTCTCTTTAAATCTCTCATGTCCACCTGGGAGGGCAGATGGGGTATGGGTTTAGACCAGAAGACATTGGAGCAGAAGTGGGCCATTCGGCCCATCGAGTCTGTTCTGCCATTCAATGGGCCTGATCGTCCTCAACTTCACTTCCCCACCTTACCCTGCATCCGAAGGACATCAACTCTGACAATGCAGTATTGCCTCACGTGCCACCCTGGAGTCTTCTGCTCAAGCCTTTACAGAGTGGGGCTGAAACCTACACCTTCCAACTCAGGCGAGAGTTAGACCATAAGACCATAAGACATAGGAGTGGAAGTAAGGCCATTCGGCCCATCGAGTCCACTCCACCATTCATTCATGGCTGATTTCAACTCCATTTACCCGCTCTCTCTCCATAGCCCTTAATTCCTCGGGAAATCAAGAATTTATCAACTTCTGTCTTAAAGACACTCAACGTCCCGGCCTCCACCGCCCTCTGTGGCAATGAATTCCACAGACCCACCACTCTCTGGCTGAAGAAATGTCTCCTCATCTCTGTTCTAAAGTGACTCCCTTTTATTCTCAGGCTGTGCCCCTGGGTCCTAGTCTCCCCTGCTAATGGAAACAACTTCCCTACATCCACCCTATCTAAGCCATTCATTACCTTGTAAGTTTCTATTAGATCTCCCCTCAACCTCCTAAACTCCAATGAATATAATCCCAGGATCCTCAGACGTTCATCGTATGTTAGGCCTACCATTCCTGGGATCATCCGTGTGAATCTCCGCTGGACCCGCTCCAGTGCCAGTATGTCCTTCCTGAGGTGTGGAGCCCAAAATTGCTCACAGTATTCTAAATGGGGCCTAACTAATGCTTTATAAAGCTTCAGAAGTACATCCCTGCTTTTATATTCCAAGATGTGGAGATGCCGGCGTTGGACTGGGGTGAGCACAGTGCGACGTCTTACAACACCAGGTTAAAGTCCAACAGGTTTGTTTCGATGTCACTAGCTTTCGGAGCGCTGCTCCTTCCTCAGGTGAATGCAGAGGTCTGTTCCAGAAACACATATATAGACAAATTCAAAGATGCCAGACAATGCTCGGAATGTGAGCATTAGCAGGTGATTAAATCTTTACAGATCCAGAGATGGGGTAACCCCAGGTTAAAGAGGTGTGAATTGTATCAAGCCAGGACAGTTGGTAGGATTTCGCAGGCCAGATGGTGGGGGATGAATGTAATGCGACATGAATCCCAGGTCCCGGTTGAGGCCGCACTCATGCGTGCGGAACTTGGCTATAAGTTTCTGTTCGGCGATTCTGCGTTGTCGCGGGTCCTGAAGGCCGCCTTGGAGAACGCTTACCCGGAGATCAGAGGCTGAATGCCCTTGACTGCTGAAGTGTTCCCCGACTGGAAGGGAACATTCCTGCCTGGTGATTGTTGCGCGATGTCCGTTCATTCATTGTCGCAGCGTCTGCATGGTCTCGTCAATGTACCACGCTTCGGGACATCCTTTCCTGCAGCGTATGAGGTAGACAACGTTGGCCGAGTCGCACGAGTATGTACCGCGTACCTGGTGGGTGGTGTTCTCACGTGTAATAGTGGTATCCATGTCGATGATCTGGCACGTCTTGCAGAGATTGCCATGGCAGGGTTGTGTGGTGTCGTGGTCACTGTTCTGAAGACTGGGTAGTTTGCTGCAAACAATGGTTCGTTTGAGGTTGCGCGGTTGTTTGAAGGCAAGTAGTGGGGGTGTGGGGATGACCTTGGCAAGATGTTCATCGTCATCAATGACGTGTTGAAGGCTGTGAAGAAGATGACGTAGTTTCTCCGCTCCGGGGAAGTACTGGACGACGAAGGGTATTCTGTCGGTTGTGTCCCATGTTTGTCTTCTGAGGAGGTCGGTCCGGTTTTTCGCTGTGGCGCGTTGGAACTGTCGATCGATGAGTCGAGTGCCATATCCCGTTCGTACGAGGGCATCTTTCAACGTCTGTAGATGTCTGTTACACTCCTCCTCGTCTGAGCAGATCTGCGTCAGACGCTGCGACAACGAATGAACGGACATCGCGCAACAATCACCAGGCAGGAATGTTCCCTTCCAGTCGGGGAACACTTCAGCAGTCAAGGGCATTCAGCCTCTGATCTCCGGGTAAGCGTTCTCCAAGGCGGCCTTCAGGGCCCGCGACAACGCAGAATCGCCGAGCAGAAACTTATAGCCAAGTTCCGCACACATGAGTGCGGCCTCAACCGGGACCTGGGATTCATGTCGCATTACATTCATCCCCCACCATCTGGCCTGCAAAATCCTACCAACTGTCCTGGCTTGATACAATTCACACCTCTTTAACCTGGGGTTACCCCATCTCTGGATCTGTAAAGATTTAATCACCTGCTAATGCTCACATTCCGAGCATTGTCTGGCATCTTTGAATTTGTCTATATATGTGTTTCTGGAACAGACCTCTGCATTCACCTGAGGAAGGAGCAGCGCTCCGAAAGCTAGTGACATCGAAACAAACCTGTTGGACTTTAACCTGGTGTTGTAAGACTTCGTACTTTTATATTCCAAGCCTCTTGAGATGAATGACAACATTGCATTTGCTTTCTTAATTATGGACTCAACCTGCAAGTTTGCCTTTAGAGAATCCTGGACTAGGACTCCCAAGTCCCTTTGCACTTCAGCATTATGAATTTTGTCACCGTTTAGAAAATAGTCCATGCCTCTATTCCTTTTTCCAAAGTGCAAGACCTCGCACTTGCCCACGTTGAATTTCATCAGCCATTTCTTGGACCACTCTCCTAAACTGTCTAAATCTTTCTGCAGCCTCCCCACCTCCTCCATACTACCTGCCCCTCCACCTATCTTTGTATCATCGGCAAACTTAGCCAGAATGCCCCCAGTCCCGTCATCTAGATCGTTAATATATAAAGAGAACAGCTGTGGCCCCTGCGGGACTCGTCACCGGTTGCCATTCCGAAAAAGAACCTTTTATCCCAACTCTGCCTTCTGCCTGACAGCCAATCTGACAGTTCTACCAACTGAGTCACTGAAGGGTTAATGCAATGGCCTCAGTGGACTCTCTTCATTCTAGTTTTATGGAGGATAAGCAATTTTCTGAGATGCTGTACCACTGCAGGTAGGAGCGGAAGTCAGAAACATACGTGACTTTGGTATTTGAGGTACGATAAGGTGCAATCTAAATGCATTGCTTCCTTGTTTTTGTTACACCAATCACAGTCCTAATTCTACTGCTTCGCAACTCATACTGGTAAACAACATGCAAGCAAATATATTAAACCGTAACTTAAAAAGCTCTGGCAAAAGGCATTCAGATTTAGTTTCAAAGAATTAAATCCAGTGTAATCTTTGAGTATTTGTACATTTATTTTCATTTAGAGCTTCCATTTCAAGATTACTTCGGTCACCACTCTGGGTTCCAAAGTGCAGAACAGAAATAGCGGCCATTAAAAATAAATTGCTGAAGTGGCGATTATTAAAAAGGACCTGATAAGGTGCTGCTGTTCTTATTCGTGCGTCAGTGGAGCTGACTTCAGATCCCAGTGTCAATTAAATCAATCCATATCTGCACCTGACTGCATTTCCTCAGGAACTTCAACCCATTCGTGTCAGCAAAAACAAAAAGTGTGGGGCAATGCATCTACTTTTCAAAAGCAATGAACACAATTCCGTAGATTACAAAATGAGTCGACATACACCGTGCCAAGAATTATCCAGCTACCACTCTGCCTTGCTTGCAGGCAGAGCACGAGGGTGATAAAATTGCAGTTGGCTGATCTAACATCCAGTAAAGTAATAATGATTTGGAAGAACATCAAAAGATTTGACACAAAATGGTTATGACAGTTATCCGAATCCCCTTGGCTGAGCACGGCAAAATGCCTGCAATCCGGCCAGGTGATTGCTCAGCAAGGAAAGGCAACCAATCAGAGGGAGTTGGGAACATAGGAACAGGGGGAGGACATTCAGGCCCTTCGAGCCTATCCTGTTGATCTTTGCTGAACAAAAATCTATCCATCTCAGATTTAAAATTAACTGTTTTAACTTCATCTGCTGTTTGTGGGAGAGAGTTCAAAATCTCTACCACCCTTTGAGTGAAGAAAGTTCTTCCTAACATCTCGCCTTAATGGCCTGGTCTTAATTTTTGGACTATGCCCCCTAGTTTTAGAATCTCCAACCAGTGGAAATAGTTTATCTTTATCGATCCTGTCTTTTCAGATCACCCCTTAACCTTCTAAATTCACACAAAGACAGGTCTAAGTTGTGTAATCTCCTCATAACTCAACTCCTGTAGCCCAGGTATCATTTTTGTAAACCTACGTTGCACTCCCCCCAAGGTGAAAGTATCCTCCCTAAGGTGTGGTGCCCAGAGCTGCTCACAGTACTCCAAGTGGGGCCTAACCAGGCTTTTGTACAGCTGCAATCTTATATTCCAATCTTCTAGATATAAAGGCAAGGGGGCTGGATTCTCCGCACCCCAATGCTGAAATTGCGGCCGGGTTGGGAATCCCTTTCCTCGCACGGAATCGGGACCGGCGCCAGCTCCCCGATTCTCCGGGCCCCGAAAAGCAGCGTACTCACGAGTACCCCGCGCCGCATATCACCTAACTGCGGCCATTGTTGGAGGCCCGCCATTCTCCGCCCCCAACCAGTCGAAATCCCGACGGCGTGGATCTAACATGGTCCTGCCGGTCAGGATACTAGCGTGGCGGCTGTGGACTCAGTCCGCGGCGGCCCTGGTCGGGGGGGTGCCAATCGGAGGGCAGGGGGGGGCCTTATACGAGATTGGGCAATGTTTGGGCGGGCGAGCAGGGTCGGGCGCGTGGCCGATCGGAGGTATTACGTTTAGGGTCCAGCTCCGTGGTCTGAGGCCGCCATGGAGCACGGCGAAGCTGCTGGAGGCCACCGCCGTGCGCATACGCGGCCTCCGACCTGGAAGTGCAGGGGCCCGTATCTGCAACAAAAGCTGCTAGTTTTATGCTGGTTCACTGCTAGCCCCATGCAGGGCTAGGAATATGTAGCCCTTTCACACCAGTTTTTCCGGGGTGAAACTCCACAGTTTTTACGACGGCGTGGGGACATAGCCCCAAAAACAGAGAATCCAGCCCCAGCATTTCATTAGCCTTTTTGATTCTCCACTTGTCCCTGACATTTTAAGGATCTATGCACCTGAATTCCTCAGTCTCTTTGGACACCCACTCTCCCTAACCTCCTCCCATTTAGAAAGTGCTCTGCTCATGGATAACCGTCCACTTGCTTACATTAAATTCCATCTGATGGCGTATGTGGTAATGCCGCTGAATTAATAATCCAGAGACCCAAGATGATGTTTTGGGGACATTGGTTTAAATCCCACCATGGGGATGGCAATGGGTGGAATTTTAAATCAGTCAATAAATCTGTAATATAAAGTAATGGTGACCATGACAACTATTCATCAATTGTCGTAAAATCCCAGCTGGTTCACTAAAATCTGCCAACTTTATCTGGTCTGGCCTACACGACGACGCCAGACAGAAATATAGTTGACCCCCAACTGATCTTTGAAATGGCCTAGCAAGCCACTCCGTTCAAAGGCAATTCGGACTGGACAACAAATGCTGGCTCCCACACACCTTGAAGGAATAAAGACAAATATTCTGCATCTTCCACAGATCGCAGGGAAATTTGAGTTTTGAGTGGGAGGGTGATGATGGGAGGTAAAGAAAGCAAAGGTGTCAATATATTCCGCCAACAAGTTGGATGATGTGTCAGGTGCCAATGCATCCAACATGGACAAAATGAGCTGGAGCTTAATATGCAATTCCTGCAATATTGTAGACAAAAACAAACATTCAAATCAGGCAACTGGTGAGTGTTGCAGGCAATATTGATATGCCCCAAAACAGTCAGTACCAGACTCGCAGCAGCAACCTAACACGGCACAACCTTAAAAAGGGACCACAGCAAATCACAACCAATGAAGAGGCCCCGACATTCAATCCATATTGACCAATCCAACCCCCTATCCCGTCACTTTTGGGAATTTCCCCGAGGTTCACTGCTGACATCCCAATGCCTCAGTTTTGTCTGCTTATGCAGTCCCTCAGGATCGAGCTGACTTGCTCCTGTCATAATATCCACTCATGTATATAATGAGATGCAGACAGGCAGTGATTGACACACAGGATAACCAATGAACACACACGACACAGAACACCCAATCACCAGACAGGACACCACCACTATGAAGCACACAGGGAATTAAGACTCTCCCTCTCGCTACAGGACACAGCTACTGAGATAGTTAGAGTGCACAAGCTAGTGAGCACTATCACCATGAGGTAGGGAGTTAGTCTGGTTAAGCCAGTAGGAGATTATCAGTTAGATTAATAGAGTGTCAACCCACAGCAGACTATGTACAGCAATCAGGAAGTTCAATAAAACAGTGTTGGACCATCTCCTGTGTCGGAAGCCTGTTTCTAGTTTCACTGCATCCAGCTGTTGTCAACGTTGAACCAACTTACTTAACACACCAGCTTCCATTCCTGTTCAATAGATTCAGAGGTGGTGGATAAGTCCAATGTACAATCTGCAGGCCGTCATATGTGGGGCAGCTGAGGCACGGGGGGGGTCAAATAGATGAGCTTTTAAAAATAGGTTTGTGCGCCCTGTCCAACGCCTCAACTTCATTTCCGCATGTTCCCAACAAAGTCTCTCAATGTGTTCAGTCCCTACTCACGTGACCCTTCCCCATTTGGGTCAGTCACAAGCTAGGAATCCCCGCGAGGTGGAGGGGTTCATGTTTAACTGCTTCAGGGGCGTTTCTTGCTGTCTCGTTTCAAAGCAGATTTTGGAGTAGATGTCTTGGGCCAGGCATACCGACGACAGCTTGTAGCCAAGCTGATTGTCAGTGGCGAGTGCCTGGATGTTGGGAACATTGGTTTGGGAAAGGATGCTGCTGTTTGACCACCTTTCTTGTGTTATGGGCCAGGGTTTAGAGAACCCCAAAGTGTATCATAGAGTTCACCTGACCCACAACGTTTAACAGGTTGTGGTATGTGGAGCACACGGCCCACTCTATTTTTTTAAAAGCAAAACAATGTTTATTCTATGAACCCAAGTTAACCTTGTTAAAACATACAGTGAATGTCTGAGCAACCATCAATTCAAATACAACCCCCAAAGACTACATACTGTAAACCTTTAAGCTTTCCTTTTTAACATCCATACGACTTAAAAACAAAACCTTTATCAGAAGCACATCAGGTTAAAGTTACTACTGAGAATATTTATAATTCTGAATTCACCAAATGATCAAAAGATAGTCTTTTCATGGCAGAGAGATCAACAGTACACCTGCTCTGTCTGGCTTCAGCTCCAACACTGAAAACAAAACTAAAACACACCCTGCAGCCTGCTCAAAAACGAAGGTAAAAATCTGACAGACAGCCCAGCTCCACCCACTCTGATCTCACTGCAGTAGTAAACACCCATTTCTTAAAGGTACTGTCACATGACACCTCCCCCCCCCAAGAAAAAAAAAAAAACATCAACTTCAAGATGGTTTCATTTTTCAATATCCTTTAAGAAATGTACACAGTAAGTATACTTTTTTGTTTCAAAAAAACACATGCAAACAGGTATAATAATATAGTCCATTTTTTTTTGTTTTACTTCCTCCAACTGGAATCCTTCTCGATTGACAGTCTCTTTGAACAAGAAGGTCCTTGCACGATCCGTCCATTTCTCTAAGCCCCGGCATTTCTCTTTAAAGTCAGATACTTTAGTTCAATCCGATCACAGAGTCCCTTGTAATTCTCCAACACAGGAGCATTGGTAATCACAGCTTTCAGGCAGTCAAATGCCTGTTGAAAGTCCGCTGTCCACTGAAATTTTCGACGTTTCTTCAGTAAGTCCATCAGTGGAGCAACCACGCTACAAAACGTTTGCACAAATGTTCGATCAAATCCACTCATGCCAAGAAATCGCATTATTTCCCTTCGTGTCGAGGGTATCGGAAACTCCTCAATAACTGTTGGTTTCACATCCCGTGTGACCATTCGACCCTGTCCGTTGTGTGGCCAAGGAAAGTGACTTGGGCTTTTCCAAATTCACTTTTGGCTAGGTTTATCACCAAACCCGCCTCCTGAAGTCGATCGAATAACTCCATCAGATGTTTCAAATGTTCTGTCCATGTCTGGCTGAAAATGACCAGATCGTCGATGTATACTGCACAATTGGGTAATCCTGAAACAACTTTGTTTGTTAACTGTTGAAATGTGGCTGGGGCGTTTTTCATGCCAAATGGCATAACTTTGAATTGGTATATACCATCTGGAGTCACAAAAGCTGAACTCTCCTTCGCCCTTTTGGATAAAGGTACCTGCCAGTAACCTTCAAGTAAATCCAGTTTGGAAATAAAAGCGGATTGTCCCACTTTCTCAATGCAATCCTCCAAACGTGGGATCGGATAAGAGTCCGTTCTTGTAACTCCATTAACCTTTCTATAGTCCACACACAACCGTTGGGTACCATCTGGTTTTGGTACCATCACTATGGGTGAGCTCCATTGGCTGCAACCCACTTCAATTATGCCATTTTTAAGTATACTCTCAATCTTTTTGTTAACCTGTGCCAATTTTAAAGGGTTAAGTCTATATGGATGTTGTTTGATTGGAACAGCATTTCCCACATCTACAACATGTATAGCCATTTTTGCACTTCCCAATTTATCTCTACAAATGTGCCCATGTGATATCAATAACTCTTTCAGGTCAGTCCGATTTTCCTGTGGAAGGTAACTCAGCAATTTATCCCAATTTTTAAGAACATGCTCGTTTTCCAATTTAATCTGAGATATGTCAAATTCACAGTCATCTAGATTTGGTGCGTCACTTTGAGTTAGAATCATTAAAACCTCCTCCTTTTTCTCTCCTTCCCTTTCAAAGTACCTTTTAAGCATATTCATATGACACACTTGGTGAGTTTTCCTTCTGTCTGGTGTTTTTAACCACATAATTCACCTCACTTAATTTCCTTTCAATCGGATATTGTCCACAAAACCTAGCTTTTAAAGGTTCACCTACCACTGGTAACAACACTAAAACTTTATCTCCACTGGCAAAACTACGAACTTTGGATTTCTTGTCCGCTACCCGTTTCGTCACATTTTGCGCAACTTTTAAATGTTGTCTCGCCAATTCACCTACTCTATTTAATCGTTCCATAAAATTTGACACGTAATCCAATAATGTAATTTCCAATTTCTCAATCACCAATTTTTCCTCAATAATTTAAGTGGTCCTCTTAGCTCATGACCAAAAATTAGTTCAAAAGGACTAAATTTGGTTGACTCATTAGGTGCATCCCTAATTACAAACAGTACGAATGGAATTCCTTTATCCCAATCCTCTGGATAATCTTGACATAGGCCCTCAATAATTATCTTTAATATCTAATGCCACCTTTCTAATGCTCCCTGCAATTCTGGATGGTACGCAGGTGATTTAAATTGTTTTATTCCGAAGCTATCCATAACTTCTTTGAATAACCTGGAGGTAAAATTCGATCCTTGATCCAATTGTATTTCTGTGGGTAGTCCATATCTAGTAAAGAATTTAAGTAACTCCTCCACAATCTTTTTAGCTGTAATATTACGTACTGGAATGGCCTCTGGAAACCTAGTAGACTCATCCATTATCGTCAAAAGATATTGATTCCCACTTTTTGTTTTAGGAAGCGGTCCTACGCAATCAATTAGGCCCCCTGTAAAAGGTTCCTCAAATGCTGGAATGGATATTAAGGGCGTTGGTTTTATCGCAGTTTGAGGTTTCCCTATCACTTGACATTTGTGACATGATTGACAAAATTTAACTACATCTTTATGTAGTCCAGGCCAATAACAATGTTTCTGGATTTTAGCTTGAGTTTTCCTTATTCCCAAATGACCTCCCACTGGTACCTCATGTGCAACTCGCAACACCTCCTTTCTATACCCTACCGGCAATACTACTTGATGAACTTCTGCCCACTTTTCATCCGCCTGCATATGTAAAGGTCTCCATTTCCCCATCAAGACATTACGGTAATAACACTCTGGTATACACTCAGATTCCTCTTCTGTATATGCTTTCTGATACATCCGTTTTATTTCTATATCTTTTTGTTGTATCGCCGCCAATTTTCCTGAACTAAAAATATCCGCCTCATCCTCCACCTGTTCTTGTTCTTTTTCAACCAGCTGATCCAAAATCGTTTCTGATAATTTCACTTCAACTTCATCTTCACTCTTTGATTTTTCCTCTTGTCTTAACCTGTGACTTTGCGACCTTCTTACTACACAATCTGGAAAGATCCCAGGATATTCGTCCTTCAACATTTCAGTTGTCTGATTTTCCACTGGCTTATCAACCATAGTAGGCATCACGCCCACCTGTGATCCAGATAAACTGTATTCCTGGACAAGATAGTTTCTCTATTACTCCTACTACCATTTCACCACTCTTCACTGGACTTTCCAACGTTCCCTCATATAATTGAACACTACTCCTCTCACCCTGAATTCCACATATTACCACCTTTTCTGGCAACATTCTTCCCAAACTACATAACTTCAGTACTTCCAGTACTTCCCCGGAGCGGAGAAACTACGTCATCTTCTTCACAGCCTTCAACACGTCATTGATGACGATGAACATCTTGCCAAGGTCATCCCCACACCCCCACTACTTGCCTTCAAACAACCGCGCAACCTCAAACGAACCATTGTTTGCAGCAAACTACCCAGTCTTCAGAACAGTGACCACGACACCACACAACCCTGCCATGGCAATCTCTGCAAGACGTGCCAGATCATCGACATGGATACCACTATTACACGTGAGAACACCACCCACCAGGTACGCGGTACATACTCGTGCGACTCGGCCAACGTTGTCTACCTCATACGCTGCAGGAAAGGATGTCCCGAAGCGTGGTACATTGGCGAGACCATGCAGACGCTGCGACAACGAATGAACGGACATCGCGCAACAATCACCAGGCAGGAATGTTCCCTTCCAGTCGGGGAACACTTCAGCAGTCAGGGGCATTCAGTCTCTGATCTCCGGGTAAGCGTTCTCCAAGGCGGTCTTCAGGACCCGCGACAACGCAGAATCGCCGAGCAGAAACTTATAGCCAAGTTCCGCACACATGAGTGCGGCCTCAACCGGGACCTGGGATTCATGTCGCATTACATTCATCCCCCACCATCTGGCCTGCAAAATCCTACCAACTGTCCTGGCTTGAGACAATTCACACCTCTTTAACCTGGGGTTACCCCATCTCTGGATCTGTAAAGATTTAATCACCTGCTAATGCTCGCATTCCAAGCATCGTTTGGCATCTTTGAATTTGTCTATATATGTGTTTCTGGAACAGACCTCTTCATTCACCTGAGGAAGGAGCAGCTCTCCGAAAGCTAGTGACATCGAAACAAACCTGTTGGACTTTAACCTGGTGTTGTAAGACTTCGTACTGTGCTCACCCCAGTCCAACGCCGGCATCTCCACATCATACATAACTCCTCATCTCTTTTTTTAAAAAATATATTTATTAAGAATTTTTTTACAAAATTTTCAACCTTACAAACAAATCCCCCCCACCCCCAAAACACAAAAGAAAGAAAGCTCGCATAGCAAGACATGAACATGGCAAGTCAATATGATACAGAACTTTGTACATTGGATTCCTCCCGTACATTTCAGTTTTCCGGATCATTCGTGTATTTTCTTGCTCAAATGCCCCCCAGAAAAAAAAATCTTCCCCCTCCCCCCAAGAAAGATATCCTCCCTTCCCCACCCCCTCCTCCCCCCCCGGGTTGCTGCTGCTGCTGTCCAATCTAACGCTCCGTGAGATAGTCTAGGAACGGTTGCCACCGCCTGTAGAACCCCTGCGCAGACCCTCTCAAGGCAAACTTTATCCTCTCCAACTTGATAAACCCTGCCATGTCATTTATCCAGGCCTCCATGCTGGGGGGCTTCGCCTCCTTCCACATTAGCAAGATCCTCCGCTGGGCTACTAGGGACGTAAAGGCCAGAATACCAGCCTCTTTCGCCTCCTGCACTCCCGGCTCGTCCGCTACTCCAAATAGTGCTAGCCCCCAGCTTGGCTTGACCCGGACTTTCACCACCTTTGATACTGTTCTCGCAACTCCCCTCCAGAACCCCTCCAGTGCCGGGCATGACCAAAACATATGGACATGGTTCGCCGGACTTCCTGAGCACCTCCCACATCTGTCCTCCAACCCAAAGAACCTACTCAGCCTCTCCCCCGTCATGTGCGCTCTGTGAACTACCTTAAACTGTATCAGGCTAAGCCTGGCACACGAGGAAGAGGAATTAACCCTACTTAGGGCATCAGCCCACAGCCCCTCCTCAATCTCCTCGTCCAGCTCCTTTCCCATTTACCCTTCAGCTTCTCTACCAAAGCCTCCCCCTCTTCTTTCATCTCCTGGTATATCGCCGACACCTTGCCCTCTCCGACCCATATGCCCGAAATCACCCTGTCTTGAATCCCCTGTGCCGGGAGCAGCGGGAATTCCCTCACCTGCCGCCTCACAAATGCCCTTACTTGCATGTACCTGAAAGCGTTTCCCGGGGGTAGCCCAAACTTCTCCTCCAGCGCCCCTAAGCTCGCAAATGTCCCATCAATGAACAGGTCCCCCATTCTTTTAATCCCTGCCCTATGCCAGCTCTGAAACCCCCCGTCCATCCTTCCCGGTACAAACCGATGGTTGTCTCTGATCGGGGACCACACCGAGGCTCCCATCGCACCCCTGTGCCGTCTCCACTGCCCCCAGATCTTTAGCGTTGCTGCCACCACCGGGCTCGTGGTGTACCTTGTCGGCGAGAGCGGCAGCGGTGCCGTCACCAGCGCCCCCAGGCTCGTTCCTTTGCCATCTCCAACCTCTTCCATGCCGCCCCCTCTCCCTCCATCACCCACTTACGGATCATCGCCACGTTGGCTGCCCAATAGTAGCCACCCAGATTCGGCAACGCCAGTCCTGCTCTATCCCTACTTCACTCCAAGAACCTCCTCCTTACCCTCGGGGTCTTACTGTCCCACACAAAGCCCATAATGCTGCTGCCTACCCTCTTAAAAAAGGCCTTGGTGATCACAATTGGAAGGCATTGAAATACAAAATGAAACCTCAGAAGGACCACCATTTTAATCGACTGTACCCTGCCCGCTAGCGAGAGTGGCAACATGTCCCACCGTTTATAGTCCTCCTCCATCTGCTCCACCAGCCGCGTCAAATTAAGTTTGTGCAGGGCCCCCCCCAGCTCCTAGTGACCTGGATCCCCAAGTACCAAAAGCTCCTATCCGCCCTCCTCAGCGGCAGGTCATCTATCCCTCTTCCCTGATCCCCCGGATGCATCACAAAGAGCTCGCCCTTGCCTACATTGAGCTTATAGCCCTAGAAGTCCCCAAACTCCCTTAGGATCTGCATGACCTCTACCATCCCCTCCACTGGTTCAATTGCTAGTGCAAACAAGGGGGACAGGGGGCACCCCTGCCTCGTCCCTCGATACAGCCGAAAATAGTCCGATCTCCGCCGATTCGTAACCACACTCGCCACCGGGGCTCTATATAGGAGTTTAACCCAGCTGATAAACCCCTCCCCAAACCCAAATCTCCGCAACACTTCCCAGAGATACTCCCACTCCACTCGGTCAAAGGCCTTCTCCGCGTCCATAGCTGCCACTATCACCGCCTCTCCCTCCACCGATGGCATCATTATCACATTTAGGAGCCTTCGCTCATTGGTATTTAGCTGCCTACCCTTTACGAAACCTGTCTGGTCCTCGTGAATCACCCCCGGGACATAGTCCTCAATCCTCGTAGCCAACATTTTTGCCAGCAACTTAGCATCTACGTTGAGGAGTGAGATCGGTCTATACGACCCGCATTGCAGTGGGTCCTTATTCCGCTTCAGGATCAAAGAGATCGTCGCCTCCGACATTGTTGGGGGCAGGGTCCCCCCCTCCCTTGCTTCATTGAAGGTCCTTACCAGCAACGGGGCTAACAGGTCTACATACTTCCTATAGAACTCCACCGGGAACACATCCGGCCCCGGGGCCTTCCCTGCCTGCATGCTCCCCAGTCCTTTAACCAGCTCCTCCACCCCAATTGGCGCCCCCAGACCAGCCACCTCCCGCTCCTCCACCCTCGGGAACCTCAGTTGGTCCAAGAATCGTCACATCCCCTCTTTTCCCCCTGGGGGCTGGGACCTATACAGCTCCTCGTAAAAGGCCTTGAATGCTTCATTCACTTTCACCGCACTCCGCACCGTAGTTCCCCTGCTATCCTTGACTCCACCTATTTCCCTCGCTGCCATCCTCTTATGGAGGTGATGTGCCAGCATCCGACTCTCCTTCTCCCCATATTCATATATCGCCCCCTGTGCCTTCCTCCACTGTGCCTCTGCCTTCCCCGTGGTCAACAGGTCGAACTCCGTCTGGAGACTTCGCCGCTCCCTGAGTAGTCCCTCATCAGGAGCCTCTGCATATCTCCTGTCCACCCTTAAAATCTCCCCCACTAACCTCTCCCTTTCCCTGCCCCCTCTCTTCTCCCTATGAGCCCTGATGGAGATTAACTCTCCCCTGACCACCGCCTTCAGCACCTCCCATACTACTCCCACCTGCACCTCCCCGTTGTCGTTGGCCTCCAGATACCTTTCGATACAACCCGCACACTTCCTCGTCTGCCAGCAGTCCCACATCCAACCTCCACAACGGGCGTTGGTCCCGCTCCTCCCCCAGCTCTAGCTCCACCCAATGCGGGGCGTGGTCTGAAATGGCTATGGCCGAATACTCTGTTCCCTCCACTTTCGGGATCAATGCCCTGCCCAGAACAAAAAAATCTATCCGGGAGTAGGCCTTATGTACGTGGGAGAAAAAAGAAAATTCCCTGGCCAGGGGCCTGGCAAATCTCCACGGATCTACTCCCCCCATCTGATCCATAAGCCCCCTGGGCACCTTGGCCGCAGCCGGCCTCTTCCCCATCCTAGGTCTGGAACGATCTAATGCTGGGTCCAACACTGTGTTGAAATCCCCCCCCCATGATCAAGCTCCCTACCTCCAAGTCCGGAATACGCCCCAACATCCGTTTCATGAATCCAGCATCGTCCCAGTTCGGGGCGTATACATTTACCAATACTACCCCCCGTCCCCTGCAACCTACCGCTCATCATCACGTATCGGCCTCCATTGTCCGCTACTATGTTCTTGGCCTCAAACGACACCCGCTTCCCCACCAGTATTGCAACTTCTCTGTTCTTCGCATCCAGCCCCGAATGGAACACCTGTCCTACCCATCCCTTTCTTAACCTGACCTGATCTGCCACCTTCAGATGTGTCTCCTGATGCATGACCACGTCTGCCTTCAGTCCCTTTAAGTGCGCGAACACTCGGGCCCTCTTAACCGGCCCATTTAGGCCTCTCACATTCCACGTAATCAGCCGGATTGGGGGGCTACCCCCCCCCCCCCCCCCCCCCCGCTCCCCGCCATACGACGTAAGGGGGGACCTTACTTCACCTTCCCACACGGGATTCAATCAAAAGATTTCCGTTGGGGCTCCTCCGGATTGACTAGCTCCCGTATCTCTTAAAATTGTGACTTCTTTACCTGCTCCTCCTGATACACATGAGTAAACTTTACCCACACAAGTAAATTCTTGAAATACATCTGGCACCTTCTTAACAATTACTTCTTGAACAGGCTGTAGAATCGTTTGCACCTCCTTCGCTTCCCTTGGGCTTTCCTTTCCCACTCTAACAAATCCCACTGTCTTATCCTGTTTTACCACATCAGCCTTCCCAGTGCTTTTCTTCAACCACC
Source organism: Scyliorhinus torazame (assembly GCF_047496885.1). NCBI lineage: Eukaryota > Metazoa > Chordata > Chondrichthyes > Carcharhiniformes > Scyliorhinidae > Scyliorhinus > Scyliorhinus torazame. The sequence goes on from NC_092710.1 coordinate 302,963,178, forward strand.
AACACTGTGACTTTACATGGCCTAGTTTATTACAGTGAAAACATTTGAAACTTTTCATCTCTTTTCCACCCTCCTGGATTTATTTTGTATTCTGAGGTACACTCTCCTTATTATCTCCCATCAGATCACCGTTACCTTTACCACTTGAGTATTTCTCATGCCCCCAGTTTCTATCCCTCACCGGCTGAAACTGATGTCGGAAACCAAGCTTTGATTTATGAACTAATTCATAATCATCTGCCATTTCTGCTGCTAATCTCACAGTTTTAACCCTCTGTTCTTCCACATGAATTCTCACTACATCAGGAATTGAAATTTTAAACTCCTCCAAAAGTATAATTTCCCTGAGAGCTTCATACAAAGAACAAAGAAAATTATAGCACAGGAACAGGCCCTTCGGCCCTCCCAGCCTGCGCCGATCCAGATCCTTTATCCAAACCTGTCACCTATTTTCCAAGGATCTACTTCCCTCTGAAACCCGCCCGTTCATATATCTGTCTAGATGCATCTTAAATGATGCTATTGTGCCCGCCTCTACCACCTCCGCTGGCAAAGCGTTCCAAGCACCCACCATCGTCTGCGTAAAAAACCTTTCACGCACATCTCCCTTAAACTTTCCCCCTCCATACCTCTCATAACCTCAATCAGGTCCCTCCTCAACCTCCATCTTTCCAACGAAGACAATCCTAATCTACTCAACCTTTCTTCATAGCTAGCACCCTCCATACCAGGCAACATCCTGGTGAACCTCCTCTGCACCCTCTCTAAAGCATCCACATCCTTCTGGTAATGTGGTGACCAGAACTGCATGCAGTATTCCAAATGTGGCCTAACCAAAGTCCTATACAACTGTAACATGACCTGCCGACTCTTGTACTCAATACCCCGTCCGATGAAGGCAAGCATGCTGTATGCCTTCTTGACCACTCTATCGACCTGCGTTGCCACCTTCAGGGTACAATGGGCCTGAACTCCCAGATCTCTCTGTACATCAATTTTCCCCAGGTAAATTGACCATTCCATTGACCGTACAGTCCGCTCTTGAATTAGATCTTCCAAAATGCATCACCTCACATTTGCTTGGATTGAACTCCATCTGCCATTTCTCTGCCCAACTCTCCAAACTATTTATATTTTGCTGTATTCTCTGACAGTCCTCCTCGCTATGCAACTCCACCAATCTTAGTATCATCTGCAAACTTGCTAATCAGACCACCTATACCTTCGCCCAGATCATTTATGTATATCACAAACAACAGTGGTCCGAGCACGGATCCCTGTGGAACACCACTAGTCACCTTTCTCCATTTTGAGACACTCCCTTCCACCACTACTCTCTGTCTCCTATTGCCCAGCCAGTTCTTTATCCATCTAGCTAGTACACCCTGAACCCTATACGACTTCACTTTTTCCATCACCTGCCATGGGAAACTTTATTAAATGCCTTTCTGAAGTCCATGTGTATGACATCTACAGCCCTTCCCTCAAAGAATTCTATTAGGTTTGTAAGACATGACCTTCCCTGCACAAAACCATGCTGCCTATCACTGATAAGTCTATTTTCTTCCAAATGTGAATAGATCCTATCTCTCAGCATCTTCTCCAACAGTTTGCCTACCACTAACGTCAAGCTCACAGGTCTATAATTCCCTGGATTATCCCTGCTACCCTTCTTAAACAAAGGGATAACATTAGCAATCCTCCAGTCCTCCGGGACCTCACCCGTGCTCCAGGGTGCTGCAAAGATATCTGTAAAGGCCCCAGCTATTTCTTCCCTCGCTTCCCTCAGTAACCTGGGATAGATCCCATCCAGACCTGGGGACTTGTCCACCTTATTGCCTTTTAGAATACCCCAAACTTCCCCCTTCCTTATGCCGACTTGACCTAGAGTACTTAAACATCCATCCCTAACCTCAACATCCTTCATGTCGTTCTCCTTGGTGAATACCGATGCAAAGTACTCATTAAGAATCTCACCCATTTACTCTCGACTCCACACATAAATTCCCTCTTTTGTCTTTGAGTGGGCCAATCCTTTCTCTAGTTATCCTCTTGCTCCTTATATACGAATAAAAGGCTTTGGGATTTTCCTTAACCCTGTTAGCCAAAGATATTTCATGACCCCTTTTAGCCCTCTTTATTGCACGTTTGAGATTTGTCCTACTTTCTCGATATTCCTCCAAAGCTTCATCAGATTTAAGTCGCCTAGATCTTATGTATGCTTCCTTTTTTAATTCAAATTCGAACCCGGGTACCCAGAGCATTACCCTGGGCCTCTGGATTATTAGTCCACTACCCCACTGTCACCTTTTATTTCCTTCTCTGCCACTGCTTTGCCTCTTCATTAAGAGACTCAAAGGAAGAAGCAGCTTGTTGGACAAGTTGATAGTCCCCTCCAGGGATTGAAACCTTGATGAGGTGGAGAGGCTTTACGCTCCCACGACCCTTGAGCGATGCCTTCAGGAGCTCTTTGCTCCTAGCAGGGCCAGCCATTGTGGCATGGTCTCCCATAAAGTCAGAGAACACATGCACCTACTGCCATACTAGTCTGAAAATGCCCAATCTCGTCTGATCTCGGAAGCTAATCAGACTCAGGCCTGGTTAGTACTTGGATGGGAGACCGCCTGGGAATACCAGGCGCAGTAGGCTTTAGGGGCTGGTTTAGCACAGTGACCTAAACAGCTAGCTTGTCATGCAGAACAAGGCCAGCAGCGCAGGTTCAATTCCCGTACCGGCCTCCCTGAACAGGTGCCGGAATGTGCCGACTAGGGACTTTTCACAGTAACTTCATTGAAGCCTACTTGTGACAATAAGCGATTATTATATTATTATCATAGAGACCCTGCAGTGCAGAAGGAGGCTTTTTGGTCTATTGAGTCTGCACCGACCTTCTGAAAGTGGACTCCACCCAAACTCACTCCCCCACGCTAATCCAATAACCCCTTCACCTAACCTACACATCTTTATTGGACACTAAGGGGCAACTTAGCATGGCTAATTCACCTAACCTGTATATCTTTTGACTGAGGGAGGAAACCGGAGCACCCGGAGGAAACCTGCACAGTCACGGGGAGAAAGTGCAAACTCCACATAGTCACCCCAGGCCGGAATTGAACCCAGGCCCCTGACGCTGTGAGGTAGCAGTGCTAACCACTGTGCCCCCATGCCGCTCACAGACTAGTGCAGCACGGAGGGAATTGGCAGAGGTACTGCCCTTCAGTAGAATGCAGAAAAATCCCACACCACCATTCACAGAAACAAAATAGGTCTCCAGCACAATGCCCCGCAGAATAATCGGTTGTTTGTCTGATTTGCTACTTTGGTGCCTTGCTTTGTCTTTATTCATTCACGGGGCGTGGGCGTCGCTGGCTAGGCCAGCATTCATTGCCCATCCCCAATTTCCCTCGGGAAGGTGGTGGTCTGCCTCCTTCTTCAACCTGCTGCGTGCAATCTGGCTGAAACATTTGCTCACGTAACAACAACTTGTATTGATATAGCAACCTTCATTAAAATAGTCATAAATTGAACAAAAGCATTTCAAATTAGCAACACCAAACACAATCTGGCACAAGGACTAGAGTGCCCGAAGACATATTCAAAGAGGTATGGCTTCAGGAGCATTTTAAAGGAAAAGCTGGAGAAGGGCGGGAATTGCAGAGCCGTGGGCCCAGGTAGCTGATGATTAGTCCAGGTTAGATTGTGGTCTCAATGATCACTGTAAACACCACATTAAGGCTCACCAGAACAAAATAGTCAGATCATGGGCGTGACTAAACGGCCGTGTTGCGCCCAGCGCAGATCCAAGCTCGCGGTTAAATCGGGGGAGAAGCCAAAAGCGGGAAAGCCGCCGGTCAAGGATCGGTCGCAATCTATCCGGCCCACTCCCATTGGCGGGATCCGGATTCCACCTAGACGTGGCGCGAAGTCAATTGAGGCCAATGACGGGCAATTTCCATTTCATTAGCGAGGTGGAAGCCTGATCTAACAACCTCCTGTGATCGAACCGGCTCCCCAGAGAACGGTCACCGTTTAACACTCCTATTTACAAACAGGAACCAGCTGCTGAGGGGAACGGAGGAGGTGAGTAGCCATCTTCCTGCAACCCAGGGGCAATGGGGAGTGTGGGTGGGCTCCAGGAGGGTTTGGTCTGGCCGGGAGGGGGGGGTTGGAACCCCAGATCATAAAGGCCATCCCCCAATTCTCCATACCCATATCGGGGGCAACTGCAGCCACTGCCTGCCTGACCTATAGAACACTTACTGGACAGAGCCCTGTGCCTGGTTATATGCTGACGGTCACGTTAACTCCCTTTGACTGTGAGCAGCCTCTAGCTGCACAGCTGAAGACTATTGCTAATAGGAATTGGCATGGTTAGTTATGCAAGAGCAAGGGCGTCATGTTGGTGCAGTGGTTAGTACTGCTGCTTTCAGCGCTGAGGACCCAATTCGAATCCCGGCCCTGGGTCACTGTCCGTGTAGAGTTTGCACATTCCCCCTGTGTCTGCATTGGTCTCACCCCCTGATGCACGATCAATGACCACTAAAGCGAGGTTGTAGTCCAACTGAAGTCTTTAATAAACTAGATGTTTCCCCCAGCAGCTCAGGTACAGAATGAAGGCTGCTGGGGCGGCACTGGTTCTTATACCCCGCCTAGCAGGACGGAGCTATCATACATTCTAACCAATAGAAAGCATAATGTTTCCACCAATGGTGTTTTAGCCTATCAGGTACTGTAATACCTATAATACCACATTCACCCCCTGTTAAAAAAAGAGTCCGGCAGGGGTGGTGGCCTGAAACTACATAACATGGCAACGTGGTAGAATTAGTTATGGAGGTACCGTAATACCTCCGTACAGTTTCTAGTAACTATTTACAATTCTGATAGCTATGTACAATTGATGGTTTATATTTACAGTTTACAATTAAAATGAAGCAATCAGTCGATTGGGGGCCCTGGTCATCCTCTGTGATCGTCGGAGCTTCGGTGGTGACTCCGGTGGAGGCTCGGGCGTCTGTGACTGCGGGAGCGTGGCTTCGATCTCCATGGCAGCTTCGGCACCCCTAGACAGCGCTGGTGGATAAAACGGTTGACCTGGTAAGGGAGCGCCTGCGGGGGGCGTCGGTGGGTGGGGGGGCCTAGAGGGGGGCGGCGGAAGGATCGATCCTCCTGTAAGGTGCTGCGGTGGAGGGGAGGGTGGGACTGGTGGCTGGGGTGTGCGTGGAGCTCCGGCGTGCGCCAGGTCCCGTAGGGAGACTGTATCTTGTCGGCTGTCGGGGTACGCCACATAGGCGTACTGGGGGTTAGCATGGAGCAGATGGACCCTCTCGACCAATGGGTCCGACTTGTGCGCCCGCACGTGTTTTCGGAGCAGGATGGGTCCGGGTGCTGCCAGCCAGGTCGGGAGCGAGGTCCCAGAGGAGGACTTCCTAGGGAAGACAAGGAGACGTTCGTGAGGTGTCTGATTGGTGGTCGTACAAAGCAGTGACCGGATGGAGTGGAGGGCATCCAGGAGGACTTCCTGCCAGCGGGAGACTGGGAGATTCCTGGACCGTAGGGCCAGTTGGACGGTCTTCCAGACCGTTCCGTTCTCCCTCTCTACCTGTCCGTTACCCCGGGGGTTGTAACTGGTCATCCTGCTCGAGGCGATGCCCTTGTTGAGCAGGAATTGGCACAGTTCGTCGCTCATAAAGGAGGACCCCCTATCACTATGTATGTAAGCGGGGAACCCGAACAGTGCAAAGATGCTATGGAGGGCCTTGATGACGGTGGTTGCGGTCATGTCGGGGCAGGGGATGGCGAATGGGAACCAGGAGTACTCGTCAATCACGTTCAGGAAGTACGTGTTGCGGTTGTTGGAGGGGAGGGGGCCTTTGAAGTCCATGGCGTGCATCGTGGCCTTTGCAATGTCTGCTTTGATGCGGCTGAAGGCCTGGCGGGCCTCTATCGGCCGGGGAAAAGCTGTTGATAGGATCAGGGGACGGGCCTTGTCTGCATAGTTGGGGACCCACTGGGCATAGTAGCTGAAAAACCCTAGGCAACGTTTCAGGGCCTTGGAGCAGTGAGGGAGGGGGAACTCCATAAGGGGGCTTTCAGGGTCGGGGCCTATAACTCCATTTCGCACTACGTAGCCAAGGATGGCTAGGCGGTCGGTGCTAAACACGCATTTATCCTTGTTGTATGTAAGGTTAAGGATTTTAGTGGTCTGGAGAAATGTTCAGAGGTTGGTGTCGTGGTCCTGCTGGTCATGGCCGTAGATGGTGACATTATTGAGATACGGGAATGTGGCCCGTAAACCGTACCAGTCAACCATTCGGTCCATCTCGCGCTGGAAGACCGAGACCCCGTTGGTGACACCAAAGGGAACCCTTAAGAAGTGATAGAGCCACCAATCTGCCTCGAAGGCAGTGTATTTGCGGTCACTAGTACGGATGGGGAGCTGGTGGTAGGTGGACTTGAGATCCACCGTGGAGAAGACCTTATAATGCGCGATCCTGTTTACCAGGTCGGATATGCGGGGGAGAGGGTACGCGTCCAGCTGCGTAAACCTGTTGATGGTCTGACTGTAGTCGATGACCATCCTATGCTTCTCCCCGGTCTTTACCACCACTACTTGAGCTCTCCAGGGGATGTTACTGGCTTCAATGACCCCTTCCCTCAGTAGCTTTTGGACCTCTGACCTAATAAAGATCCGGTCCTGGGCACTGTACCGCCTGCTCCTGGTGGCGATGGGTTTGCAATCCGGGGTGAAGTTCGCAAACAGGGAAGGCGGGTCGACCTTAAGGGTCGCGAGGCTGCAGACAGTAGGTATAGGGCCGCCGAATTGGAAGGGCAGACTTTGAAGGTTACACTGGAAGTCTAAACCCAGGAGTGTAGCTGCGCAGAGGTGGGGAAGGATGTAGAGATGGAAATTTTTGAACTCCCTTGCCTGGACTGTGAGGTTTGCTACACAAAACCCCTTTATCTCCACTGAGTGTGACCCAGAGGCCAGGGAGATTTTTATTCATGGGGTGAATGAGGAGAGAACAGCGCCTTACCGTGTCAGGGTGTATGAAGCTCTCCGTGCTCCCAGAGTCGATTAGGCAGGACGTCTCGTGCCCGTTGATGAATACGGTCGTCGTAGCAGTTGAGAGTGTTCGAGGCCGAGACTGATCCAGGGTCACCGAGGCTAATCGCAGTAGTTGAGAGTTCTCTTCGAGCAGTGCGTGGTCAGACGAGCTGGGGTCCTGGGGGTTCATCCAAGATGGCGGCTCCCATTGGTAGCACATGGCTGGGGGTGCACAAAATGGCAGCGCCCATTCCCCGCAACGTGGCGTCCGCGGGACAAGATGGCGGCGCCCAGGGTCCGCACGTGGCCCTGGAATATGAAGATGGCGGCGACCGTTGGCCGCATGGGGACCCTGGAGAAGTTTGTGGTTGCGGTCCGCATTCGCCGCCGGAGACCGCGGCAACCGCACGGGCCTGGCATACCCCCACAAAATGGCCCTTTTTGCCACATCCCTTGCAGGTGGATGCGCGGGCCTGGCAGCGTTGGCGGGGGTGCTTGGCCTGCCCGCAAAAGTAGCAGCAGGGCCCCTCAGGGTTGCCAGGCCGCCTTGCAGCGCAGGCCTGTGGGGAACGGGGAAAGTCTCGGGGGCGGCCGCGGATTGGTTCCACGCTGCCCAGGGGGCTGCCGCAAGGTCGGGAACGTAAGTGCGGGCGTTCCTGGAGGCCATGTCCAGGGAGCCTGCAAGGGCCCGTTCCTCCCTGAGACCCAGGGTGTCCTTTTCTAACAGACGCAGGCTGATTTGTGAAGATAGCATACCTGCCACGAAAGCGTCCCGGACTAAGAGTTCCGTGTGTTCGCTCGCCGAAACGTGCGGGCAGCTGCAGCTTCTTCCCAACACCAGGAGTGCGCGGTAGAATTCCTCCAGCGATTCCCCAGGGGTTTGTCGCCTTGTTGCAAGCAGGTGCCAGGCGTAGACCTGGTTTACCGGGCGAATATAGTGTCCTTTTAGCAGCTCTATTGCTGCATCAAAGTCTTCCGCTTCCTCGATGAGGCTGTAAATCTCCGGGCTCACCCTGGAGTGCAGGACGTGCAGTTTCTGCTCTCCCATGGGTGTGTTTTCGGCTGTCCCGTGATACCCTTTAAAGCACGCCAGCCAGTGCTTAAAGATTGCCGCTGAGTTCACTACGTGGGGGCTAAGTTGCAGACACTCCGGCTTGATTCAGAGCTCCATCCCTTCTTCTTAAAAAAAACTAGCTTATTAAATTGATGCACGATCAATGACCACTAAAGCGAGGTTGTAGTCCAACTGAAGGCTTTACTAAGCTAGATGTTTCCCCCAGCAGCTCAGATACAGAATGAAGGCTGCTGGGGCGGCACTGGTGCTTATACCCCACCTAGCAGGGCGGAGTTTTCATACATTCTAACCAATAGAAATCATACAGTTTCCACTAATGGTGCTTTAGCCTATCAGGTACCGTAATACCTATAATACCACACCCCCACAACCCAAAAGTTGTGTGGGGTAGGTGGATTGGCCACGCTAAATTGCCCCTTTATTGGAAAAAAAAGAATTGGATACTCTAAATCTTTTTAAAAAGTTGTGCAAGAGCACTTCACAGCTCTCAAGTGTATACCCGTAGGTCGCCGTGTCGTGTCACAGACAAGTGTTTCTGCCTTGCATTCGAATCAGCTGCGAGGTTCAGACACTTTGCCTGAGCTTCAGGGCTGTCAACAACAAAGGCAGAAGCCAACAATCAAACACCCAAGAGCTGGACTGCATCAACAGGGATATCCCTGCAATTAGAGGGCGAGTGTGTGGGTCAGGGGAGGGGAGCTGAGCACAGTCCCCAGAGTGCGCCTAACTGGGGTTTAAGGTCCTGGGTCGAGGGGTTCCCGCTTTGGCCGGGAGGACGCGTGTGCAGGGTTGGGTCCTCCAGCATAATGGTTCGGTGGATGGCACATGGCACTAAAGAGAAGGCGGGACCCGTAGGGGCCGGCCTTGGGGTATTTGAGAGTCCCGGGGTGGACACCCTAACTGATTGTCGGTCTCTCTCCTTCTCATATTCCTTACAGATATAGCAATATGAATGGTAATGTTGGCCCCTCAGCAGCTGCCCTGGTGGCAGCACAGATAGCGAGACACCGGAGAAGGCAGTATTGGCCCTTCAACGGAGGCTGAAATGGCAGCCCACCTGCAGGAGGCCGCTGCGCATTTGGAGGACCTGGCTACGCATCAGGCCAGGGAGGGGCCCATGGGGGAAGCAGGCGACAGCCCAATGGATGCAGAACGTGACAGAGGTGTCACATGTATCAGGTGTAACGGACAGTCTCTGGAGGGCCTGAGGGACCCGGCAGCCTCACCGGTATCACGGACATCGCTGTGCTACCCTGTACTACCCACTGACATTCAGACGTGTCGTTCTCGGGAAGGGGGGGGGGGGGGGGGGAATTCTGTGGAGAACCTCAATGTTCACCTGCGTCAGGGACACGTCCCTCATTGACGGAGGCACGCTCTGCATAACATCGGCAATGTCCACCTGCGTCTGGGACACGTCCACTGATGACCCCACCCTAGCTGTGTTGGCCTTGGTGCCACACATTGTCGGCATCATCCCCTGCACCCTGGCAGGCAAGACCGGTGCCAGGGTGCTGGTGTTCACTTCCCCTCCAGGTTCAGAGGAGGTTGTTTATCTTCGCATGACATAGGATAGGTATTGGTCCTCCCCGTGATGCTGCCTGAATCGACGGCCGCTGCCACTGCTTCCCATGTAGCCTTGGCGGCCCTGTGGCTGGTCACCTGACCCGCTCAGGGACCAGGGTATGCCGCCTCACCTCCATTGCGTCTAACAGCCTGGCCAGGTCAGCAGCCCCAATCAGTGGAGCAGGTCTATGCCGTGCCATGGCCACTAACAGAGAGGAGTGTGTTCGGAGGAAGTGTTTATGTGCAGCTCCCCCTCGCCTGTGGAGGGTAGAAGGGGCGGTCCGTGTGAATCAGCTGGCAGGACAGCCAGCTTTTGGCAAGGAGCCCATAGGGGATCTCGTCCAGCACCAAGTTGCGTTAAATATCGGCAGCGGTCTCTCCGGGCCCACCATTGGGAAGCACCTGGGAAGTCCTATCCCCTACAGCACTTAAAACGTCCCCGTTAAATTGCACTCGATACGTCTCCAGCACATTGACATTAGACAATGTATGTAAATCACAGCACTTGCCTGGTCCATGATGCTAAACTGAGCCCATTGAAACGATGACTGAAGCAGATTGCCGTACAAAGTAATTGGGGAGCACAGGACATTCCCTTTCCTCGATAAGGAATCACTGATGCCTGGTCCCTTAGATGGCAAACAGCATATTGAGTCACCTCTCTCCTGGCTATCAATGGAAGATTTGTACCATCTCTGTACGGAGAATAGGGAACTGCTGTTCTTTCCAGCCTATTTGACAAATGATCCTGGAGCCAGGTGGGGAGGGGCGTTAGGACAAAGACAATCTTAAGCCGTTCTTAAAAGAGGGGGATGAAGGGGCGGAATGCAACCATCCAAGGCAGTACGTCGGCAGCAAACGATTGAACGAGGGGCTGCGTTTCAAAATAGTTTCCTATCGAGTGCTGCTAACGGAAACTCTGCCGTTTTAGATTTTTTTTTTATTCAAAAAAATATACTTTATTCAATAAAATTCATCATAAACATTACAGAACATTTCGAATTGTCTTGACTGAACATTTGCATCAGAGTTACACATTCCCTTGACTTTCTTCCATTCAATTTTGATAATATTATACACATATCACTCTTTACGTTACAATTCCTTCTTAAACATTGACAATGTCATGTTTGTTTTATACATTGGAGTGTTGGTGGCCCAGACCGAGGGGGGTTTACACTGTTACCCGCCCCTCGGTGTACATGTGCTGGAAAGACCTTACACCGTGGTCTTTCCCCATTGCGCCTTGGCGGCAGCTGCCCCAAGCTTGAGTGCGTCCCTCAGCACGTAGTCCTGGACCTTGGAATGTGACAGTCTGCAACACTCGGTCGAGGACAGCTCTTTGCACTGGAAGATCAGCAAGTTTCGGGCAGACCAAAGAGCGTCTTTCACCGAGTTGATGACCTTCCAGCAGCAGTTGATGTTTGTCTCGGTGTGTGTCCCTGGAAACAGTCTGTAGAGCACAGAGTCCTGTGTCACAGAGCTGCTCGGGATGAACCTTGACAAGTACCACTGCATGTCTCTCCAGACCTTCTTTGCAAAGGCACATTCCACAAGGAGGTGGGTGACCATCTCATTTCCCCCACAGCCACTCCGAGGGCAGCGTGCATTGGCGCTGAGCCTTCGGGTGTACATGAAGAATCTGACAGGGAGGGCCCTTCTCACCACCAGCCAAGCTAGGTCTTGGTGCTTGTTTGAAAGTTCTGGTGATGAGGCGTTCTGCCAGATGACTCTGACAGTCTGCTCAGGGAACCATCCAACGTCCTCCACAGTCTCCTTTTCCCTGAGGGCCTCGAGGACATTACGTGCTGACCACTGCTTCATTGCCTTGTGGTCAAAGGTGTTTTTCTTCAAAAACTTTTCCACGAAGGACAGGTGGTACGGCACAGTCCAACTACTTGGAGCATTCCGCGGCAATGAGGCCAGGCCCATCCTTCGTAACACCGGGGACAGGTAGAACCTCAGTATATAGTGACACTTGGTGTTTGCATACCGGGGGTCCACGCACAGCTTGATGCAGCTGGACACAAAGGTGGCCAACAGGATGAGGGAGGCGTTGGGTACGTTCCTCCCTCCCTTCTCCAGAGGTTTGTACATGGTGTCCCTTCGGACTCGGTCCATCTTGGATCTCCAGATAAATTTGAAGATGGCCCGGGTGACTGCTGTGGCGTAGGGTCGGGTTATGGGCCAGACCTGCGCCACGTACAGTAACACCGAGAGTACCTTACACCTGATGACCAGGGTTTTAGCGCAGTCTCAATCAATGGGTGGGAATCAGAAAAGTTCCAGATCAATTCTGGAGTCAGGCAGGGCTGCCCTCTCTCCTCTGCCCTGTTTGTGTGCTGCATAGAACCTTTTGCCGAGTCCATCAGGAAGGATCCGGGTATAAGAGGAGTGACGATCCCAGGCAGTGGAGGCATGCAAGTCAAGGTCTCCCTGTACATGGACGACGTCGCCGTCTTCTGCTCGGATCCTGCGTCTGTACGCAGGCTCTTGACCACCTGCGACCAGTTATAACTGGCCTCGGGAGCCAAGGTAAACCGTGGCAAGAGTGAGGCCATGTTCTTTGGGAACTGGGCCGACCGGTCCTTTGTCCCCTTCACTGTCAGGTCAGATTACCTGAAAGTGCTGGGGATATGGTTCGGAGCTGCTGGGGCGTGCACCAAAAACTGGGAGGAGAGTATAGCCAAGGTAAGACAGAAACTGGGCTGGTGGGAGCAATGCTCCCACTCTGCCGTTTAGATTTAAAAAAATTTTTTTCAAAAAATATACTTTATTCATAAAATTTATCATAAGCATTACAGAAACATGTCAAATTGTCTTGACTGTACATTTCCGGCAGAGTTACACATTGCCTTGACTTTCTTCCATTCAATTTTGATATTATTATTCACATATCACTCTTTACATTACAATTCCTTCTTAAATATTTACATTGTCATGTTTCTTTTATACATTGGAGTGTTAATGACCCAGACCGAGGGGGGTTTACACTGTTACCGCCCCTCGGTGTACATTTGCTGGAAAAACCTTACACCGTGGTCTTTCCCCATTGCGCCTTGGCGGCAGCTGCCCCAAGCTTGAGTGCGTCCCTCAGCACGTAGTCCTGGACCTTGGAATGTGCCAGTCTGCAACACTCGGTCGAGGACAGTTCTTTGCACTGGAAGATTAGCAAGTTCCGGGCAGATCAAAGAGCGTCTTTCACCGAGTTGATGACCTTCCAGCAGCAGTTGATGTTTGTCTCGGTGTGTGTCCCTGGAAACAGTCCATAGAGCACAGAGTCCTGTGTCACAGATCTGCTCGGGATGAACCTTGACAAATACCACTGCATCTCTCTCCAGACCTTCTTTGGAAAGGCACATTCCACAAGGAGGTGGGTGACCGTCTCTGCCGTTTTAGATGCCTTGGAGCCACAAATTAAGACAAAGAGGTTTGACTTTCACAAGGGCAGGAAATGCCGAAGGGTGTCCACCACTAATGAGGCACTTTTGCAGTGTGGTTACTGCAGGAAACACAGCAGCTAATTTACACACAGAATGAACCCATAAACAACAAATGTGATAATGAATAGGTTTAGGGATGATAGTTGAGGGATAAGCCAGTGTGTAGTTAGAGCAAATCCATTGTTTATTGGTACTATCCATTTATCGTTCAATAAACTGGTCTTGTCGTTTCTAACCATAGTCAGGAGAAACATGCACCAGCGTGCGAGAGATGTCAGCAGAATCTTTGTTCCTTTCCTGAAGAACCTAGATTGGGGGTGGATGTTTGCAAATCAACATCTGACATGTGGGAGGCTTTCAAGTGTCAGTTGAAAGGAATTCTGGACCGGCATGTTCCTGTGAGGAAGAAGGATAAATACGGCAATTTTCGGGAACCTTGGATGACGAGAGATATTGTAGGCCTCGTCAAAAAGAAAAAGGAGGCATTTGTCAGGGCTAAAAGGCTGGGAACAGACGAAGCCTGTGTGGAATATAAGGAAAGTAGCAAGGAGTCAGGAGGTCTAGAAGGGGTCACGAAAAGTCATTGGCAAATAGGGTTAAGGAAAATCCCAAGGCTTTTTACACATACATAAAAACCAAGAGGGTAGCCAGGGAAAGGGTTGGCCCACTGAAGGATAGGCAAGGGAAATTATGTGTGGAGCCAGAGGAAATGGGCGAGGTACTAAATGAATACTTTGCATCAGTATTCACCAAAGAGAAGGAATTGGTAGATGTTGAGTCTGGAGAAGGGGGTGTAGATAGCCTGGGTCACATTGAGATCCAAAAAGACGAGGTGTTGGGCGTCTTAAAAAATATTAAGTTAGATAAGTCCCTAGGGCCTGATGGGATCTACCCCAGAATACTGAAGGAGGCTGGAGAGGAAATTGCTGAGGCCTTGACAGAAATCTATGGATCCTCACTGTCTTCAGGTGATGTCCCGGAGGACTGGAGAATAGCCAATGTTGTTCCTCTGTTTAAGAAGGGTAGCAAGGATAATCCAGGGAACTACAGGCCGGTGAGCCTTACTTCAGTGGTAGGGAAATTACTGGAGAGAATTCTTCGAGACAGGGTCTACTCCCATTTGGAAGCAAATGGACGTATTAGTGAGAGGCAGCATGGTTGTGTGAAGGGAAAGTCGTGTCTCACTAACTTGATAGAGTTTTTCGAAGAGGTCACAAAGATGATTGATGCAGGTAGGGCAGTGGATGTTGTCTATATGGACTTCAGTAAGGCCTTTGACAAGGTCCCTCATGGTAGACTAGTACAAAAGGTGAAGTCACACGGGATCAGGGGTGGGCTGGCAAGGTGGATACAGAACTGGCTAGGTCATAGAAGGCAGAGAGTAGCAATGGAAGGATGCTTTTCTAATTGGAGGGCTGTGACCAGTGGTGTTCCGCAGGGATCAGTGCTGGGACCTTTGCTGTTTGTAGTATATATAAATGATTTGGAGGAAAATGTAACTGGTCTGATTAGTAAGTTTGCAGATGACACAAAGGTTAGTGGAATTGCGGATAGCGATGAGGACTGTCAGAGGATACAGCAGGATTTAGATTGTTTGGAGACGTGGGCGGAGAGATGACAGATGGAGTTAAATCCGGACAAATGTGAGGTAATGCATTTTGGAAGGTCTAATGCAGGTAGGGAATATACAGTGAATGGTAGAACCCTCAAGAGTATTGAAAGTCAGAGAGATCTAGGAGTACAGGTCCACAAGTCACTGAAAGGGGCAACACAGGTGGAGAAGGTAGTCAAGAAGGCATACGGCATGCTTGCCTTCATTGGCTGGGGCATTGAGTATAAGAATTGGCAAGTCATGTTGCAGCTGTATGGAACCTTAGTTAGGCCACACTTGGAGTATAGTGTTCAATTCTGGTCGCCACACTACCAGAAGGATGTGGAGGCTTTAGAGAGGGTGCAGAAGAGATTTACCAGAATGTTGCCTGGTATGGAGGGCATTAGCTATGAGGAGCGGTTGAATAAACTCGGTTTGTTCTCACTGGAACGACGGAGGTTGAGGGGCGACCTGATAGAGGTATACAAAATTATGAGGGGAATAGACAGAGTGGATAGTCAGAGGCTTTTCCCAGGGTAGAGGGGTCAATTACTAGGGGGCATAGGTTTAAGGTGAGAGGGGCAAGGTTTAGAGTAGATGTACGAGGCAAGTTTTTTACACAGAGGGTAGTGGGTGCCTGGAACTCGCTGTCGGAGGTGGTGGTGGAAGCAGGGACGATAGTGACATTTAAGGGGCATCTTGACAAATACATGAATAGGATGGGAATAGAGGGATACGGACCCAGGAAGTGTAGAAGATTGTAGTTTAGACGGGCAGCATGGTCAGCACGGGCTTGGAGGGCCGAAGGGCCTGTTCCTGTGCTGTACATTTCTTTGTTTGTTTGTTCTTTTCTAGATTCGCTTTGTTCGCCATATCGAGCAAATAAATATGTACCGCCAGCAAAACCTCCCTCAGGTAGATGGGAAAGACTTGGGCGGAATTCTCCGACCCCTCATCAGGTCGGAGAATCCCCGAGATGGGCGGCGCGAATCCCGCCCCGCCATTCCGATACCGACTGCCGTATTCTCCGGCACCGGTTTTCAGGCGGGGTCAGGGATCACGCCACGACGGTCGGGTGCCGTTGGCATCGGCCCCCCGGCAATTCTCCGGGCCCCAATGGGCCGAGCGGCCGTCCGTTTCTGGCCAGTCCCGCCGGCGTGAATTGGACATGGTCCCACACGGCGGGACCTGGCTGGTAGGCCGGCTGGTGCGGTCCTAGGGGGGGCGCGGGGTGATCCGGACCTGGGGGGGCCCCCACAGTGGCCTGGCCCGCGATCTGCTGGTGGGCACGTGCCGTAGAGGCACTCCTTCCTTCCGCGCCGGCCCCTGTAGGGTTCAGCCATGGCCGGCGCGGAGAAGACACCCCCTGTGCATGCGCTAACGCCCTTCGGCGCTGGCTGGCACAGCGCCCACCCCTCTGGCTCCGGCCTAGCCCCTGGAAGTGCGGAGAATACAGCAACTTCCGGTCAGCCTAACGCCAGAGTGGTTCGCGCGTTTTTTACGCTGGCATCGGGCCATCGCGGGGATTCGGGAGAATCCTGCTTACCACCTATCTCGAAGAAGAGCAGGGGAACGTCACGCCGATTTCTTGCCCATTGTGTATGCCACAAACAACAGCACTAAAACAGGCCGGGTGGTCATTACTTCATGGCGGTTTGTAGAAGCTTCGTGTGTGTAAATTGCCGGCTGCTCTTCCCACATACACGGCAAAGAACCTCCTGGCTCTAAGGCACTTCTGGAATGTTCTCAGGTTGCAAAATACGCTCTCTAGATGCAAGTCTCCCTTCCTTTACCCTCAGGAATATTCTGCGGTTAACCAACACAAAATGCCCAGTGTGAAAAAAAAGTAACATTTGCATTTATCATGCTTTGAAAGGTCATGAATGAAGTTTTTTTTTTTCATTTAAAGTGCCCAATTCTTATTTTCCAATTAACAGGCAATTTAGTGTGTGTTGTACCCTCAATAATGACGCTTAGAGAGTAAACGGTAAAGAAGGCTTTAATAAGCTAAGAACTAGCCTGGTGCCGAGACGGGTGCTTACTGGGTGCCGCCCCCAAGGCGGCCCCTTATATACGGCTCCCAGGTGGGCGGAGTCCCCCAGGGTTCCAAGCCCGGTCTTAAAGGGGACATCACCTTACATGATGATAAGGGTACAGTAATACAGTAACCGTTCATCACATTGTGGCCGATCGGGGCTGGGATCGAACCCAGGTCCTTGGCGCCGTGAGGCAGGAATGCTAACCACTGCACTACCGTGCCGCCCTGAAGTATTTTTTAAAAATTATGCACGACATCTATGGGTGTGGTCCTGGTGTGTTGGGCATTTCCATTTGGAGTTGGGTGTAATACCCCTCAGGCCGACACATATTTCACAAAGCAGCATTATAGCTCAGTCGCCAAAATATAGTTCTTTCTGCAACAGAATTACATGGCATACACAGTCTTTCAAAGAATGGAGGAAAGTTTCAATCGAATAGTGGCAAAATATGGCAAAAGGAGACAAAAGTCGTAATAATAAATATTTCCGCAGACTTTTCGTACCATCTTATTCATCCCAATTAACTTCCCACACAGCCACCTCCGGCTACTCGAGAACAATTGCCACGATTTTGTGGCCACGCTGCGCTGAAGCGAGAAACGGTTACATCGTGGGAGAGGCCAAAAGCGAGAGGCGCACTGGGCGCCAATGTGGATGTAATCTAACCGGCTCGCTCCTGTTGGTGAAATCAGGATCCCGCCATAGCGTGGCGGGAAACCAATAATCACCACTTAAGCACAATATCCATACAATTAACAGGAGCGATCCCCTATCCAACAGCAATTGGTCACGCGGGCGGCGATTAATACTCATTTATAACAATGTGAAACAGGCAGACGAGACCAGAGGAGGTGAGTAGCCATCTTTGCTCACAGGCACAGAGTTTGGGGGCTCAGGGGCTGCTGCCCTTGGCCTGGGCTAGGCTTGGGGGTGTCTGGGGCATAGGGTCTACGGTCTGGTGAGCAGGGGCCCCTGATGTGGCCGGGGTTGCTGGGGCAGGAGGTGTAGGGTGGCAGGGGTTGGGGAGGAAGACACCGCTGGTTGGCAGTGGCACACCCTCTCCAGTCCTTTATCGATAGCACAGAATGGTTGAGATGGATGGTAATGTTGACCCTCAGCAGCTGCCTGAGTGGTACTGCTGGCAGGCCAGGTGGCCAGATGGCGGAGGAGGCTGGGGCTGAAGAGTCGACAGGGTCTCGAGGCAACGGCTCACGTGCCGGACCCCGCCCTGAGGACCCGGCCGTCCATCAGGCCAGGGTAGGAAGGCCCCCGCCGGCACAAGGTGTACAAGCACTTCGGCAGATGACGGACAATATGTGCCGCAGGAGGTTCCCCCCCAACAAGGGGACGGTGTGACACCTGTGCCATGTACTCGTGGACTCCAGGAGGATTCCTGCTCCCGGTCGTTGTCAAGGTCACCACAGCCCTGAACTTCTACGCCTCAGGATCATTCCAGCGCTCGAGTGGGGACTTGTGCGGCATCGCACAAGCTGCAGCGCACAAGGGCATCTGTGAAATTACGGATGCCCTGCTTGCCTGGGGAGCAAACTGTATAGACTTTGACATGGGCAGCAGGATTCTCTACCATCGCTGAAATGTCCCCGGTCGCCTTGTGCCCACAAAGCCGTCTGGGAGTGCCCTACATCAACAGGAAAGGTCCCATTCCCTGAACATCCAGCTCGTGTGCGACCATCAATGAGGTTCATGCACGTTTGCGCATGCTTCCCAGGGAGCGTGCACAAGAGCTGTATCCTAGTGCAGTCATACATTCCCGACCTCTTTGAGGATCACTGGTTGGCTCTTGGGGGATAAGGGGTACCCACAGAGGACCTGGCTAATGATTCCAGTATGGAGGACGGAAACCGAAGTAGAGACCCAATATCAACGAGACGCAAGAGGCCCACCGGGCTGAGATTGAGCAGTGCATCAGACGCCTCAAGATGCGGTTCCTATGACTCGATCACTCCAGTGCACTGCAATACACCCCAGAGGATTGCTCGCTTTGTGGTGGTATGCTGTGTCATCCGCAACCTGGCACAGCAGCGGGGCAATGTGCTGGAGGTGGAGGAACATGTGCCTACCTCAGAGGACCAGGATGAGGACAAGGAGGCGTCGCACCAAGAGGCTGGAGGACAAGCCTATGGAGGGCCGCAGGGCCTGGCGGAGGATAAAGGGAAGGTGGCAGCGGTGAGGGTCCAACAGGCTCTCATCTTCGCCCGCTTCACATAGGACCTGTGAACCATGATTTGCACCATGAATCCTTTGGGGCCTCGTTAAGGGGACCAATTAATGTTTTATAGCAGTGATGGCCTCGCTGGTCTGAGCGTCGGGGAGGTGGCGACATTTCCCGCTCGCTACCCCACTTCGAAAATCATGCCCAGCGTTTCAGTATCACTTTCACCAGCCAATTGGAGCTGCTATTCCAGGAGATATAATAGTTTTGTACAGTTATATTCCCTGCTAATGAATGCGATGCCTCACTGATTGCATTGTCATCCAAAAGAACTTGACAAAACTCATCCAAAATAGACATTTGCAGTGAAAACTAGCCCTGGTACCCAAAACCAAATGGCCTTTAGTGGGAAGGAAGCAGCATGTTTACAGTGTATGCCTTGCCGCGTCTTCTACTGTAGTATTTAAACATTATCATAGAATTTACAGTGCAGAAGGAGGCCATTCGGCCCATCGAGTCTGCACCGGCTCTTGGAAAGAGCACCCTACCCAAGGTCGACACCTCCACCCTCTCCCCATAACCCCACCCAACACTAAGGGCAATTTTGGACACTAAGGGCAATTTATCACGGCCAATCCACCTAACCTGCACATCTTTGGACTGTGGGAGGAAACCGGAGCACCCGGAGGAAACCCACGCACACACGGGGAGGATGTGCAGACTCCGCACAGACAGTGACCCAAGCCGGAATCGAACCTGGGACCCTGGAGCTGTTAAGCAATTGTGCTATCCACAATGCTACCGTGCTGCCCCTAATAGTACCCACACCCACCTGGTGGGTACACAGGTAGACTGGTGCATATTTGCAGGGCTTTGGGTCTAAAGGACACTCAACTAGCCGGTTGGCTCCACTATTCCCCAATCAGATCCCATCAAACGCAGAATGAGAATTATACTGCAGGTTGTTCGTGTTCTTTTTGGCAAATGAGGATATTTAATGCATCTGAAAATAATTTGGATTTAGAAGGCGCCTTTAGCCGATTGAAACATGCCTACATTATAAAACACAGGACAACATTGAACCCAAGGACACAGTAGGTCAAGATGAGCAAATGTTGGTGAAAGAGGGAGGTTTGAGGGAGAGGTGCAGAGCTGTGGACCGCAGGGCCGGGCGGAGGAAGGCGGCAGCGGTGAGGGTCCCAGAGCTTGGGGCCGAGGTAACTGGAGGCACAGCCACCAATGGTACAACAATGAAGATTGGTAATGCACAAGAGGCCAGAGTTGAAGGATTGCAAATATCACAGAATCACACAGTGCTGAAGGAGGCCATTCGGCCCATCGAGTCTGCACCGACTCTTGGAAAGAGCACCCTACCCAAGCCCACACCTCCACCCTAACCCGTAACCCAGTAACCCCACCGAACCTTTTTGGACACGAAGGGCAATGTAGTATGGCTAATTCACCTAATCTGCACATCTTTGGACTGTGGGAGGAAACCGGAGAACCCGGGGGAAACCCACGCAGACACGGGGAGAACGTGCAAACTCCGCACAGTCACCCAAGCTGGGAATCGAACCTGGGACCCTGGAGCTGTGAAGCAACTGTGCTAACCACTGTGCTACCGTGCTGCCCAATCTTGAGAGAGATTTAATAAAATGTATTTTACAAAATTGAAACTAAACATCTGGGGCGTCATTCTCCGACCCCCCGCCGGGTCGGAGAATGGCCGTTGGCCGCCGTGAATCCCGCCCCCGCCCCCGCCGAAGTCTCCGCTCCCGGAGATTGGGCGGGGGCGGGAATCCAGCCGCGCCGGTTGGCGGGACCCCCCGCTGGATTCTCCGGCCCGGATGGGCCGAAGTCCCGCCCAGGAATTGCCTGTCCCGCCGACGTAAATCAAACCTGGTATTTACCGGCGGGACCAGGCAGCGTGGGCGGGCTCCGGGGTCCTGGGGGGGGGGCGCGGGGCGATCTGACCCCGGGGGCTGCCCCCACGGTGGCCTGGCCCGCGATCGGGGCCCACCGATCCGCGGGCGGGCCTGTGCCGTGGGGGCACTCTTTCCCTTCCGCCTCCGCTACGGCCTCCACCATGGCGGAGGCGGAAGAGACTCTCCCCACTGCGCATGCGCGGGAAACTTTCAGCGGCCGCTGACGCTCCCGCGCATGCGCGGGGAAACTGACAGCGGCCGCTGACGCTCCCGCGCATGCGCCGCATTTCCGCGCCAGCTGGCGGGGCAACAAACGCCATTTCCGCCAGCTGGCGGGGCGGAAATCCCTCCGGCGTCGGCCTAGCCCCTCAATGTTGGGGCTAGGCCGCCAAAGATGCGGAGACTTCCGCACCTTTTTGCCGGCGCGATGCCCGTCTGATTTGCGCCGGCTTTGGCGCCAGTCGGCGGGCATCCCGCCGTTGGGGGAGAATTTCGCCCCAGGCGTGACCAGCATTTCAAAACTCAAAATCCAGACATATAAATGATATTATGTGGCAAGGATCCAGAGTACTAAGTCTCTTGTACAGATATGCTTACGGTTATCCGTGCAGACAAAAGTTATAACAGATCATAGAAAGTGTCAAAGTACCACATTTCAAATCTCCTGATTCTTTATTTTGAAATTAATTTAATAATAAATAATAATCTTTATTGTCACAGGTAGGCTTACATTAACACTGCAATGAAGTTACTGTGAAAAGCCCCTAGTCGCCACATTCTGGCGCCTGTTCGGGTACACAGAGGGAGAATTCAGAATATCCAATTCACCTAACAAGCACGTCTTTCGGGACTTGTTGGTGGAAACCGGAGCACCCGGAGGAAACCCACGCAAACACGGGGAGAACTTTTTCCATGATTCCAGTCTGGCAACAATGAATCTCGCGCAATGACTTGAGATTCACATCGCTGTCCATTATGTAGATTCTTCATCAGAGGGGGTTCTGTGGCTTAGTAGATGTCCAGAGGCATCTACAAGATGCACTGTAGGAACTCACCAAAAGTTCCTGAGGCAGCACCTACCAAACCTACGACCCACTACCATCTAGAAGGACAAGGGCGGCAGATACCTGGGAACCCCACCACCTGGAGGTTCCCCTCCAAGTAACACGCCATCCTGACTTGGAAATATACCGCCGTTCCTTCAATGTCGCTGGGTCAAAATCCTGGAACTTGTTTTCGAAAACCAGTAGTGAATGCAGCCAGTGTGAGGTCATGTCATGGGCAGGCATTACCAATGAAAGTCCAGCACTGTCTGAAAATCATGGACCTGATCACATCGCCGGAGGGGAAGATGTCGAATTGAGATTTCGCCGGTGGCAAATCCACTTTTGGCAGCTCGCAAGATTTAGCGGCCATTGCGGAATTTGCACCCGTGGCCAACGCGGCCACTAGAATGCCCGTGGCCAACTCAGCCACTAGAATGCCTGTGGCTAACGCGGCCACTAGAATGCCCGTGGCCAACTCGGCCACTAGAATGCCCGTGGCCAACGCGGCCACTAGAATGCCCGTGGCCAACTCGGCCACTAGAATGCCCGTGGCTAACGCGGCCACTAGAATGCCCGTGGCCAACGCGGCCACTAGAATGCCCGTGGCCAACGCGGCCACTAGAATGCCCGTGGCCAACTCGGCCACTAGAATGCCCGTGGCCAACTCGGCCACTAGAATGCCCGTGGCCAACTCGGCCACTAGAATGCCCGTGGCCAACTCGGCCACTAGAATGCCCGTGGCCAACTCGGCCACTAGAATGCCCGTGGCCAACTCGGCCACTAGAATGCCCGTGGCCAACTCGGCCACTAGAATGCCCGTGGCCAACTCGGCCACTAGAATGCCCGTGGCCAACTCAGCCACTAGAATGCCCGTGGCCAACTCAGCCACTAGAATGCCCGTGGCCAACTCAGCCACTAGAATGCCCGTGGCCAACTCGGCCACTAGAATGCCCGTGGCCAACTCGGCCACTAGAATGCCCGTGGCCAACTCGGCCACTAGAATGCCCGTGGCCAACGCGGCCACTAGAATGCCCGTGGCCAACGCGGCCACTAGAATGCCCGTGGCCAACGCGGCCACTAGAATGCCCGTGGCCAACTCAGCCACTAGAATGCCCGTGGCCAACTCAGCCACTAGAATGCCCGTGGCCAACGCGGCCACTAGAATGCCCGTGGCCAACTCAGCCACTAGAATGCCCGTGGCCAACTCAGCCACTAGAATGCCCGTGGCCAACACGGCCACTAGAATGCCCGTGGCCAACGCGGCCACTAGAATGCCCGTGGCCAACTCAGCCACTAGAATGCCCGTGGCCAACTCAGCCACTAGAATGCCCGTGGCCAACTCAGCCACTAGAATGCCCGTGGCCAACTCAGCCACTAGAATGCCCGTGGCCAACTCAGCCACTAGAATGCCCGTGGCCAACTCAGCCACTAGAATGCCCGTGGCCAACTCAGCCACTAGAATGCCCGTGGCCAACTCAGCCACTAGAATGCCCGTGGCCAACGCAGCCACTAGAATGCCCGTGGCCAACGCGGCCACTAGAATGCCCGTGGCCAACTCAGCCACTAGAATGCCCGTGGCCAACTCAGCCACTAGAATGCCCGTGGCCAACGCGGCCACTAGAATGCCCGTGGCCAACTCAGCCACTAGAATGCCCGTGGCCAACTCAGCCACTAGAATGCCCGTGGCCAACTCAGCCACTAGAATGCCCGTGGCCAACGCGGCCACTAGAATGCCCGTGGCCAACGTGGCCACTAGAATGCCCGTGGCTAACGCGGCCACTAGAATGCCCGTGGCCAACTCAGCCACTAGAATGCCCGTGGCCAACTCAGCCACTAGAATGCCCGTGGCCAACGCGGCCACTAGAATGCCCGTGGCTAACTCAGCCACTAGAATGCCCGTGGCCAACGCGGGCACTAGAATGCCCGTGGCCAACGCGGGCACTAGAATGCCCGTGGCCAACTCAGCCACTAGAATGCCCGTGGCCAACTCAGCCACTAGAATGCCCGTGGCCAACTCAGCCACTAGAATGCCCGTGGCCAACTCGGCCACTAGAATGCCCGTGGCCAACGCGGCCACTAGAATGCCCGTGGCCAACTCAGCCACCAGAATGCCCGTGGCCAACTCAGCCACTAGAATGCCCGTGGCCAACTCAGCCACTAGAATGCCCGTGGCCAACTCAGCCACTAGAATGCCCGTGGCCAACGCGGCCACTAGAATGCCCGTGGCCAACTCAGCCACTAGAATGCCCGTGGCCAACGCGGGCACTAGAATGCCCGTGGCCAACGCGGCCACTAGAATGCCCGTGGCTAACTCAGCCACTAGAATGCCCGTGGCCAACGCGGGCACTAGAATGCCCGTGGCCAACGCGGGCACTAGAATGCCCGTGGCCAACTCAGCCACTAGAATGCCCGTGGCCAACTCAGCCACTAGAATGCCCGTGGCCAACGCGGGCACTAGAATGCCCGTGGCCAACTCAGCCACTAGAATGCCCGTGGCCAACGCGGCCACTAGAATGCCCGTGGCCAACTCAGCCACTAGAATGCCCGTGGCCAACTCAGCCACTAGAATGTCCGTGGCCAACGCGGCCACTAGAATGCCCGTGGCCAACGCGGCCACTAGAATGCCCGTGGCCAACTCAGCCACTAGAATGCCCATGGCCAACTCAGCCACTAGAATGCCCGTGGCCAACTCAGCCACTAGAATGCCCGTGGCCAACTCAGCCACTAGAATGCCCGTGGCCAACTCGGCCACTAGAATGCCCGTGGCCAACGCGGCCACTAGAATGCCCGTGGCCAACTCAGCCACTAGAATGCCCGTGGCCAACTCGGCCACTAGAATGCCCGTGGCCAACGCGGCCACTAGAATGCCCGTGGCCAACTCGGCCACTAGAATGCCCGTGGCTAACGCGGCCACTAGAATGCCCGTGGCCAACGCGGCCACTAGAATGCCCGTGGCCAACTCGGCCACTAGAATGCCCGTGGCCAACTCGGCCACTAGAATGCCCGTGGCCAACTCGGCCACTAGAATGCCCGTGGCCAACTCGGCCACTAGAATGCCCGTGGCCAACTCGGCCACTAGAATGCCCGTGGCCAACTCGGCCACTAGAATGCCCGTGGCCAACTCGGCCACTAGAATGCCCGTGGCCAACTCAGCCACTAGAATGCCCGTGGCCAACTCAGCCACTAGAATGCCCGTGGCCAACTCAGCCACTAGAATGCCCGTGGCCAACTCGGCCACTAGAATGCCCGTGGCCAACTCGGCCACTAGAATGCCCGTGGCCAACTCGGCCACTAGAATGCCCGTGGCCAACGCGGCCACTAGAATGCCCGTGGCCAACGCGGCCACTAGAATGCCCGTGGCCAACGCGGCCACTAGAATGCCCGTGGCCAACTCAGCCACTAGAATGCCCGTGGCCAACTCAGCCACTAGAATGCCCGTGGCCAACGCGGCCACTAGAATGCCCGTGGCCAACTCAGCCACTAGAATGCCCGTGGCCAACTCAGCCACTAGAATGCCCGTGGCCAACACGGCCACTAGAATGCCCGTGGCCAACGCGGCCACTAGAATGCCCGTGGCCAACTCAGCCACTAGAATGCCCGTGGCCAACTCAGCCACTAGAATGCCCGTGGCCAACTCAGCCACTAGAATGCCCGTGGCCAACTCAGCCACTAGAATGCCCGTGGCCAACTCAGCCACTAGAATGCCCGTGGCCAACTCAGCCACTAGAATGCCCGTGGCCAACTCAGCCACTAGAATGCCCGTGGCCAACTCAGCCACTAGAATGCCCGTGGCCAACTCAGCCACTAGAATGCCCGTGGCCAACTCAGCCACTAGAATGCCCGTGGCCAACGCAGCCACTAGAATGCCCGTGGCCAACTCGGCCACTAGAATGCCCGTGGCCAACTCAGCCACTAGAATGCCCGTGGCCAACTCAGCCACTAGAATGCCCGTGGCCAACGCGGCCACTAGAATGCCCGTGGCCAACTCAGCCACTAGAATGCCCGTGGCCAACTCAGCCACTAGAATGCCCGTGGCCAACTCAGCCACTAGAATGCCCGTGGCCAACGCGGCCACTAGAATGCCCGTGGCCAACGTGGCCACTAGAATGCCCGTGGCTAACGCGGCCACTAGAATGCCCGTGGCCAACTCAGCCACTAGAATGCCCGTGGCCAACTCAGCCACTAGAATGCCCGTGGCCAACGCGGCCACTAGAATGCCCGTGGCTAACTCAGCCACTAGAATGCCCGTGGCCAACGCGGGCACTAGAATGCCCGTGGCCAACGCGGGCACTAGAATGCCCGTGGCCAACTCAGCCACTAGAATGCCCGTGGCCAACTCAGCCACTAGAATGCCCGTGGCCAACTCAGCCACTAGAATGCCCGTGGCCAACTCGGCCACTAGAATGCCCGTGGCCAACGCGGCCACTAGAATGCCCGTGGCCAACTCAGCCACCAGAATGCCCGTGGCCAACTCAGCCACTAGAATGCCCGTGGCCAACTCAGCCACTAGAATGCCCGTGGCCAACTCAGCCACTAGAATGCCCGTGGCCAACTCAGCCACTAGAATGCCCGTGGCCAACGCGGGCACTAGACTGCCCGTGGCCAACGCGGCCACTAGAATGCCCGTGGCTAACTCGGCCACTAGAATGCCCGTGGCCAACGCGGGCACTAGAATGCCCGTGGCCAACGCGGGCACTAGAATGCCCGTGGCCAACTCAGCCACTAGAATGCCCGTGGCCAACTCAGCCACTAGAATGCCCGTGGCCAACGCGGGCACTAGAATGCCCGTGGCCAACTCAGCCACTAGAATGCCCGTGGCCAACGCGGCCACTAGAATGCCCGTGGCCAACTCAGCCACTAGAATGCCCGTGGCCAACTCAGCCACTAGAATGTCCGTGGCCAACGCGGCCACTAGAATGCCCGTGGCCAACGCGGCCACTAGAATGCCCGTGGCCAACTCAGCCACTAGAATGCCCATGGCCAACTCAGCCACTAGAATGCCCGTGGCCAACTCAGCCACTAGAATGCCCGTGGCCAACTCAGCCACTAGAATGCCCGTGGCCAACTCAGCCACTAGAATGCCCGTGGCCAACGCGGCCACTAGAATGCCCGTGGCCAACTCAGCCACTAGAATGCCCGTGGCCAACACGGCCACTAGAATGCCCGTGGCCAACTCGGCCACTAGAATGCCCGTGGCCAACGCGGCCACTAGAATGCCCGTGGCCAACTCAGCCACTAGAATGCCCGTGGCCAACGCGGCCACTAGAATGCCCGTGGCCAACGCGGCCACTAGAATGCCCGTGGCCAACTCAGCCACTAGAATGCCCGTGGCCAACGCGGCCACTAGAATGCCCGTGGCCAACGCGGCCACTAGAATGCCCGTGGCCAACTCAGCCACTAGAATGCCCGTGGCCAACTCAGCCACTAGAATGCCCGTGGCCAACTCAGCCACTAGAATGCCCGTGGCCAACTCAGCCACTAGAATGCCCGTGGCCAACTCAGCCACTAGAATGCCCGTGGCCAACTCAGCCACTAGAATGCCCGTGGCCAACTCGGCCACTAGAATGCCCGTGGCCAACTCGGCCACTAGAATGCCCGTGGCCAACTCAGCCACTAGAATGCCCGTGGCCAACGCGGGCACTAGAATGCCCGTGGCCAACTCAGCCACTAGAATGCCCGTGGCCAACTCAGCCACTAGAATGCCCGTGGCCAACTCAGCCACTAGAATGCCCGTGGCCAACTCGGCCACTAGAATGCCCGTGGCCAACGCGGCCACTAGAATGCCCGTGGCCAACTCAGCCACCAGAATGCCCGTGGCCAACTCAGCCACTAGAATGCCCGTGGCCAACTCAGCCACTAGAATGCCCGTGGCCAACTCAGCCACTAGAATGCCCGTGGCCAACGCGGCCACTAGAATGCCCGTGGCCAACTCAGCCACTAGAATGCCCGTGGCCAACGCGGGCACTAGAATGCCCGTGGCCAACTCAGCCACTAGAATGCCCGTGGCCAACTCAGCCACTAGAATGCCCGTGGCCAACTCAGCCACTAGAATGCCCGTGGCCAACTCGGCCACTAGAATGCCCGTGGCCAACGCGGCCACTAGAATGCCCGTGGCCAACTCAGCCACCAGAATGCCCGTGGCCAACTCAGCCACTAGAATGCCCGTGGCCAACTCAGCCACTAGAATGCCCGTGGCCAACTCAGCCACTAGAATGCCCGTGGCCAACGCGGCCACTAGAATGCCCGTGGCCAACTCAGCCACTAGAATGCCCGTGGCCAACGCGGGCACTAGAATGCCCGTGGCCAACGCGGCCACTAGAATGCCCGTGGCTAACTCAGCCACTAGAATGCCCGTGGCCAACGCGGGCACTAGAATGCCCGTGGCCAACGCGGGCACTAGAATGCCCGTGGCCAACTCAGCCACTAGAATGCCCGTGGCCAACTCAGCCACTAGAATGCCCGTGGCCAACGCGGGCACTAGAATGCCCGTGGCCAACTCAGCCACTAGAATGCCCGTGGCCAACGCGGCCACTAGAATGCCCGTGGCCAACTCAGCCACTAGAATGCCCGTGGCCAACTCAGCCACTAGAATGTCCGTGGCCAACGCGGCCACTAGAATGCCCGTGGCCAACGCGGCCACTAGAATGCCCGTGGCCAACTCAGCCACTAGAATGCCCATGGCCAACTCAGCCACTAGAATGCCCGTGGCCAACTCAGCCACTAGAATGCCCGTGGCCAACTCAGCCACTAGAATGCCCGTGGCCAACTCGGCCACTAGAATGCCCGTGGCCAACGCGGCCACTAGAATGCCCGTGGCCAACTCAGCCACTAGAATGCCCGTGGCCAACTCGGCCACTAGAATGCCCGTGGCCAACGCGGCCACTAGAATGCCCGTGGCCAACTCGGCCACTAGAATGCCCGTGGCTAACGCGGCCACTAGAATGCCCGTGGCCAACGCGGCCACTAGAATGCCCGTGGCCAACTCGGCCACTAGAATGCCCGTGGCCAACTCGGCCACTAGAATGCCCGTGGCCAACTCGGCCACTAGAATGCCCGTGGCCAACTCGGCCACTAGAATGCCCGTGGCCAACTCGGCCACTAGAATGCCCGTGGCCAACTCGGCCACTAGAATGCCCGTGGCCAACTCGGCCACTAGAATGCCCGTGGCCAACTCAGCCACTAGAATGCCCGTGGCCAACTCAGCCACTAGAATGCCCGTGGCCAACTCAGCCACTAGAATGCCCGTGGCCAACTCGGCCACTAGAATGCCCGTGGCCAACTCGGCCACTAGAATGCCCGTGGCCAACTCGGCCACTAGAATGCCCGTGGCCAACGCGGCCACTAGAATGCCCGTGGCCAACGCGGCCACTAGAATGCCCGTGGCCAACGCGGCCACTAGAATGCCCGTGGCCAACTCAGCCACTAGAATGCCCGTGGCCAACTCAGCCACTAGAATGCCCGTGGCCAACGCGGCCACTAGAATGCCCGTGGCCAACTCAGCCACTAGAATGCCCGTGGCCAACTCAGCCACTAGAATGCCCGTGGCCAACACGGCCACTAGAATGCCCGTGGCCAACGCGGCCACTAGAATGCCCGTGGCCAACTCAGCCACTAGAATGCCCGTGGCCAACTCAGCCACTAGAATGCCCGTGGCCAACTCAGCCACTAGAATGCCCGTGGCCAACTCAGCCACTAGAATGCCCGTGGCCAACTCAGCCACTAGAATGCCCGTGGCCAACTCAGCCACTAGAATGCCCGTGGCCAACTCAGCCACTAGAATGCCCGTGGCCAACTCAGCCACTAGAATGCCCGTGGCCAACTCAGCCACTAGAATGCCCGTGGCCAACTCAGCCACTAGAATGCCCGTGGCCAACGCAGCCACTAGAATGCCCGTGGCCAACTCGGCCACTAGAATGCCCGTGGCCAACTCAGCCACTAGAATGCCCGTGGCCAACTCAGCCACTAGAATGCCCGTGGCCAACGCGGCCACTAGAATGCCCGTGGCCAACTCAGCCACTAGAATGCCCGTGGCCAACTCAGCCACTAGAATGCCCGTGGCCAACTCAGCCACTAGAATGCCCGTGGCCAACGCGGCCACTAGAATGCCCGTGGCCAACGTGGCCACTAGAATGCCCGTGGCTAACGCGGCCACTAGAATGCCCGTGGCCAACTCAGCCACTAGAATGCCCGTGGCCAACTCAGCCACTAGAATGCCCGTGGCCAACGCGGCCACTAGAATGCCCGTGGCTAACTCAGCCACTAGAATGCCCGTGGCCAACGCGGGCACTAGAATGCCCGTGGCCAACGCGGGCACTAGAATGCCCGTGGCCAACTCAGCCACTAGAATGCCCGTGGCCAACTCAGCCACTAGAATGCCCGTGGCCAACTCAGCCACTAGAATGCCCGTGGCCAACTCGGCCACTAGAATGCCCGTGGCCAACGCGGCCACTAGAATGCCCGTGGCCAACTCAGCCACCAGAATGCCCGTGGCCAACTCAGCCACTAGAATGCCCGTGGCCAACTCAGCCACTAGAATGCCCGTGGCCAACTCAGCCACTAGAATGCCCGTGGCCAACTCAGCCACTAGAATGCCCGTGGCCAACGCGGGCACTAGACTGCCCGTGGCCAACGCGGCCACTAGAATGCCCGTGGCTAACTCAGCCACTAGAATGCCCGTGGCCAACGCGGGCACTAGAATGCCCGTGGCCAACGCGGGCACTAGAATGCCCGTGGCCAACTCAGCCACTAGAATGCCCGTGGCCAACTCAGCCACTAGAATGCCCGTGGCCAACGCGGGCACTAGAATGCCCGTGGCCAACTCAGCCACTAGAATGCCCGTGGCCAACGCGGCCACTAGAATGCCCGTGGCCAACTCAGCCACTAGAATGCCCGTGGCCAACTCAGCCACTAGAATGTCCGTGGCCAACGCGGCCACTAGAATGCCCGTGGCCAACGCGGCCACTAGAATGCCCGTGGCCAACTCAGCCACTAGAATGCCCATGGCCAACTCAGCCACTAGAATGCCCGTGGCCAACTCAGCCACTAGAATGCCCGTGGCCAACTCAGCCACTAGAATGCCCGTGGCCAACTCAGCCACTAGAATGCCCGTGGCCAACTCAGCCACTAGAATGCCCGTGGCCAACGCGGCCACTAGAATGCCCGTGGCCAACTCAGCCACTAGAATGCCCGTGGCCAACACGGCCACTAGAATGCCCGTGGCCAACTCGGCCACTAGAATGCCCGTGGCCAACGCGGCCACTAGAATGCCCGTGGCCAACTCAGCCACTAGAATGCCCGTGGCCAACGCGGCCACTAGAATGCCCGTGGCCAACGCGGCCACTAGAATGCCCGTGGCCAACTCAGCCACTAGAATGCCCGTGGCCAACGCGGCCACTAGAATGCCCGTGGCCAACGCGGCCACTAGAATGCCCGTGGCCAACTCAGCCACTAGAATGCCCGTGGCCAACTCAGCCACTAGAATGCCCGTGGCCAACTCAGCCACTAGAATGCCCGTGGCCAACTCAGCCACTAGAATGCCCGTGGCCAACTCAGCCACTAGAATGCCCGTGGCCAACTCAGCCACTAGAATGCCCGTGGCCAACGCGGCCACTAGAATGCCCGTGGCCAACGCGGCCACTAGAATGCCCGTGGCCAACTCGGCCACTAGAATGCCCGTGGCCAACTCGGCCACTAGAATGCCCGTGGCCAACTCGGCCACTAGAATGCCCGTGGCCAACGCGGCCACTAGAATGCCCGTGGCCAACTCAGCCACTAGAATGCCCGTGGCCAACTCAGCCACTAGAATGCCCGTGGCCAACTCAGCCACTAGAATGCCCGTGGCCAACTCAGCCACTAGAATGCCCGTGGCCAACTCAGCCACTAGAATGCCCGTGGCCAACTCAGCCACTAGAATGCCCGTGGCCAACTCAGCCACTAGAATGCCCGTGGCCAACGCGGCCACTAGAATGCCCGTGGCCAACGCGGCCACTAGAATGCCCGTGGCCAACTCGGCCACTAGAATGCCCGTGGCCAACTCGGCCACTAGAATGCCCGTGGCCAACTCGGCCACTAGAATGCCCGTGGCCAACTCGGCCACTAGAATGCCCGTGGCCAACTCGGCCACTAGAATGCCCGTGGCCAACTCGGCCACTAGAATGCCCGTGGCCAACTCGGCCACTAGAATGCCCGTGGCCAACTCGGCCACTAGAATGCCCGTGGCCAACTCGGCCACTAGAATGCCCGTGGCCAACTCAGCCACTAGAATGCCCGTGGCCAACTCAGCCACTAGAATGCCCGTGGCCAACTCAGCCACTAGAATGCCCGTGGCCAACTCAGCCACTAGAATGCCCGTGGCCAACTCGGCCACTAGAATGCCCGTGGCCAACGCGGCCACTAGAATGCCCGTGGCCAACGCGGCGACTAGAATGCCCGTGGCCAACTCAGCCACTAGAATGCCCGTGGCCAACTCGGCCACTAGAATGCCCGTGGCTAACGCGGCCACTAGAATGCCCGTGGCCAACTCAGCCACTAGAATGCCCGTGGCCAACTCAGCCACTAGAATGCCCGTGGCCAACGCGGCCACTAGAATGCCCGTGGCCAACTCAGCCACTAGAATGCCCGTGGCCAACTCAGCCACTAGAATGCCCGTGGCCAACTCAGCCACTAGAATGCCCGTGGCCAACGCGGCCACTAGAATGCCCGTGGCCAACGCGGCCACTAGAATGCCCGTGGCTAACGCGGCCACTAGAATGCCCGTGGCCAACTCAGCCACTAGAATGCCCGTGGCCAACTCAGCCACTAGAATGCCCGTGGCCAACGCGGCCACTAGAATGCCCGCGGCTAACTCAGCCACTAGAATGCCCGTGGCCAACGCGGGCACTAGAATGCCCGTGGCCAACGCGGGCACTAGAATGCCCGTGGCCAACTCAGCCACTAGAATGCCCGTGGCCAACTCAGCCACTAGAATGCCCGTGGCCAACTCAGCCACTAGAATGCCCGTGGCCAACTCAGCCACTAGAATGCCCGTGGCCAACGCGGCCACTAGAATGCCCGTGGCCAACTCAGCCACCAGAATGCCCGTGGCCAACTCAGCCACTAGAATGCCCGTGGCCAACTCAGCCACTGGAATGCCCGTGGCCAACTCAGCCACTAGAATGCCCGTGGCCAACGCGGCCACTAGAATGCCCGTGGCCAACTCAGCCACTAGAATGCCCGCGGCCAACGCGGGCACTAGAATGCCCGTGGCCAACGCGGCCACTAGAATGCCCGTGGCTAACTCAGCCACTAGAATGCCCGTGGCCAACGCGGGCACTAGAATGCCCGTGGCCAACGCGGGCACTAGAATGCCCGTGGCCAACTCAGCCACTAGAATGCCCGTGGCCAACTCAGCCACTAGAATGCCCGTGGCCAACGCGGGCACTAGAATGCCCGTGGCCAACTCAGCCACTAGAATGCCCGTGGCCAACGCGGCCACTAGAATGCCCGTGGCCAACTCAGCCACTAGAATGCCCGTGGCCAACTCAGCCACTAGAATGTCCGTGGCCAACGCGGCCACTAGAATGCCCGTGGCCAACGCGGCCACTAGAATGCCCGTGGCCAACTCAGCCACTAGAATGCCCATGGCCAACTCAGCCACTAGAATGCCCGTGGCCAACTCAGCCACTAGAATGCCCGTGGCCAACTCAGCCACTAGAATGCCCGTGGCCAACTCAGCCACTAGAATGCCCGTGGCCAACGCGGCCACTAGAATGCCCGTGGCCAACTCAGCCACTAGAATGCCCGTGGCCAACTCGGCCACTAGAATGCCCGTGGCCAACACGGCCACTAGAATGCCCGTGGCCAACTCAGCCACTAGAATGCCCGTGGCCAACGCGGCCACTAGAATGCCCGTGGCCAACTCAGCCACTAGAATGCCCGTGGCCAACGCGGCCACTAGAATGCCCGTGGCCAACGCGGCCACTAGAATGCCCGTGGCCAACTCAGCCACTAGAATGCCCGTGGCCAACGCGGCCACTAGAATGCCCGTGGCCAACGCGGCCACTAGAATGCCCGTGGCCAACTCAGCCACTAGAATGCCCGTGGCCAACTCAGCCACTAGAATGCCCGTGGCCAACTCAGCCACTAGAATGCCCGTGGCCAACTCAGCCACTAGAATGCCCGTGGCCAACTCAGCCACTAGAATGCCCGTGGCCAACTCAGCCACTAGAATGCCCGTGGCCAACTCAGCCACTAGAATGCCCGTGGCCAACGCGGCCACTAGAATGCCCGTGGCCAACTCAGCCACTAGAATGCCCGTGGCTAACTCAGCCACTAGAATGCCCGTGGCCAACTCAGCCACTAGAATGCCCGTGGCCAACTCAGCCACTAGAATGCCCGTGGCCAACTCAGCCACTAGAATGCGCCCCATATTTTTAAAGTCGCACATCCACTTTAGAAGTTAACAAGGGCCTGACCAATACAATGTACTTGACAATGCTGGGTAAATGCTAATCAGACTGACATTTTGCCAGTCGGTTGGACGCAATTCCCTATATTGGCAAGACCACTGAAGTAATGGTGACAAGTTGATTTTGAACAAACAGATTGAGGGCAACTGTAGCAAGGAATCAGACGCCTGAATGAATAAAGGGCTCGCTTTGAAAGACTTCATCGGCGGGATGTCTTAGCTACACCGTTAATTAGCAAGACCACAATTCAACTCAATGGCTCGTGAGACAAGAGTGGCTTCAAACTGTTAGCCATCAATTAGCCTCTGCATATCAAAAGGAGATGTCGTTTAAAAAAAAAAGGTTCCACCCCTCAAAAAGTTAAAAAATGAACTTTCCAAACTTGAAACCAAACCCAGCAGGATATTCCTGTCGCGTGGAAAACTTCCAATAAAGTCATTTGGCAAAAACCATTAGGAGCTTCACAGTTTGAACTCAATGAAACTCAGCATGAAGCTTATTCTGAAAAGACACATCGCTACCTTAACACTCTCCGACAGTCATACAACTATAGGAGCAATCTCACACTTAAAAAATTAAACAAGAAGTACTTGGCCCGTAAATCTGACAGCCTGGCGACGACGATCAGAGCGAAGGTGTAAAGATTAATCAGTGAAGACGTAGAAAATGGCATCAGAGGCGGCAAAAGATGAAAAATAAGCAACAAATTAGCTCTGGTTGGTGTTGTTGGAAGAAGTGGCAGAAAAGAAACACGGAAACTGAAAGGAAGGATCTACAAGACACTTATTTTTTAAAAATACATTGAGAGTACCCAATTCATTTTTTCCAATTAAGGGGCAAGTTAGCGAGGCCAATCCACTTAACCTGCACATCTTTGGGTTGTGGGGGCGAAACCCACGCAAACACGGGGCGAATGTGCAAACTCCACACAGACAGTGACCCAGAGCCAGGATCGAACCTGGGACCTCGGCGCCATGAGGCAGCAGGGCTAACCCACTGCGCCACCCTGCTGCCCCTACAAGACACTTATGAGGCCAGCCCTGTATTATAGTGCAGGCACTGGGGCAACATCAAGAAAAGAGGAACAACACAAGATACTAATGAGGCGTGGTCGTTCCAATGGATGTGACGAGTGATGAGAAAGGACAAAGTCAGGAACCAGCACTTCAGAGGACCAATGAAGACTATGGAAGAAGCAATAAAGAAAGTAACCATGAAATTGCAATGGTTTATCTTGTGGAGAGGGGGCATGTGGCGAGGCGAGTGAGCAGATGAGACTGTCATGAAGGAGAATAGAAGGCAGCAGGTTAGATGGAAAGATGCTGTTATGGACCAGGGTTTACAGAACCCCAAAGTGTATCATGGAGTTCACCTGACCCACACCTTTTAATAGATTGTGGTATGGGGAGCACACGGCCCACTCCACAGGTGTGGTACAGCAGAAATGGAAAAGTATTTTTTAAAGCAAAACAATGTTTATTCTATGAACTCAAGTTAACCTTTTTAAAACATACAGTGAACATCTTAGCAACCATTAATTCAAATACACCCCCCAAAGAATACAACACTAAGTCGTCCTTAATTACTTCCCAAACAACATCCAGAAGACAAAAGAAACACCTTTTAACAGAAACACATTAGGTTTACATTCACCACTGAGAACATTTATAATTCTGAATTCACCAAAATATCAAGAGATAGTCTTTTCATGGCAGAGAGATCAACAGTGCACCAGCTCTGTCTGGCTTCAGCTCCAACACTGAAAACGAAACTAAAACACACCCTGCAGCAAACAGCCTAAAACGAAAGTAAAAGGCTGACAGACAGCCCAGCTCCACCCATTCTCTGACATCACTGCAGTAATAAACACCCATTTCTTAAAGGTACTCCCACATGACAATGCGATGGCATGAGACTTTAAAATAGAGCAGGGTTGGAATGGGAATGGGATCAACCGGCAACCCCAAGTAAAATGAGGAAAGATAACAGAAGAAGAAAGTTACAAACATGGAGCCGAATGCAAGCCTGCAATTCAAGCAGAATTATTCTGCCTACTGGACTAAAAACCCAGCCCAAAGTGAAATAATGCAGATGCTGGAAATCTGTAACAAAAAGGAGATGTTAGAAACCTCACTCAAGGCTGAGGGTAGTGCTGATTCGTGGATTGTCATATGTATGAAAAGGGTCAGGCTCAACACTTTGATGTGAGGAATTGTGACGGAGTTCTGCAGCATCTTGTGACTTCTCATGTGCAGTTGGCAGGGTTAGGTGAACCTACGCAAGCCAAGCCAATCCAGACATCTATAAAGATGATTGCTGCTCCTTTGATGAGCTATTTATGTTCCCGATTACAAACATGCCTTTTCAATTATCCTTACATTTTTGAAACCAGGTGGACTAGGCAGTGTCATCATCAAAAATTGAACCAAACTCAAACCAAATCTTCAGAAGGAAGTCACGACAATCCAAGATAGTTTCCTGGTCACCATTACTAAGACTAACTGAGTTATTAACTGAATTTAAATTCCACCACCTGCCATGGCTGGACTTGTGCCCACGTCCCCAGAGTATTAGCCTGGACCTCTGGATTACTAGTCCAGCACCTTACCACTGCACCACCGTCCCCGTGCAATGTAAGTCACTGTGCTGCTTAACATTACTTAATATTCACTGAACTCAGCACTTGGTCACTGCAGCAGCTGCACACAAACAGGAGCAGCTTTCACTTCCTCAGAGCAAGTGAAAGCAACAAGTGCGTATGTTTAACCGATACTATTGCACAAACTGTACTGCAAGTAGTTGGCGAGGTGTGGGCCGGGTTGGTTGCAGTTTTCTTTTTCTTTTATAAATTTAGAGTACCCAATTAATTTTTTTCCAATTAAGGGGCAAGTTAGCATGGCCAATCCACCTGTCCTGCACATCTTTGGGTTGTGGGGGCGAAACCCACGCAAACACGGGGAGAATGTTCAAACTCCACACGGACAGTGACCCAGAGCCGGGATCGAACCTGGGACCTCGGCGCCGTGAGGCAGCAGTGCTAACCCACTGCGCCACCGTGCTGCCCTGATGGCAGTTTTTTTGAAAGGAAGTTTTAAAGTAACCAGTTATTGGACCAATGATAAGATTCCCGAGACAAAAGAATCTGAAAACAAAAATCAGCAGATGTGTCTATGTCGAATAATAAAGTTTTCTCTGAATAGTCAGAACTTTCCATTTTAGCTCATGTCATGTGAGAATACCTTTAAGAAATGGGTGTTTATAAATGGGTATGTATATAATTATCTGTAGTGAGAGTGCCTTTAAGAAATGGTTGTTTATTACTGCAGCGATGTCAGAGTGGGGTGGAGCTGGGCTGTCCGTCAGGTTTTTACTTTCGTTTTAGGCTGTTTGCTGCATGGTGTGTTTTAGTTTCGTTTTCAGAGCTGGATAGCTGCAGTCACAGCCAGAAGGTGTATGAATCTCTCTCTGTTCTGGTAAAAGGGGTTTTAAGTCGTATGGATGTTAAAAGGAAAGCTTATAGGATTACTTAGTGTTGCAATCTTTGGGGGTTGCATTTAAATTAATGGTTGCCTGGATGTTCACTGTATGTTTTAAAAAGGTCAACTTGAGTTCATAGAATAGACATTGTTTTGCTTTAAAAAAAATACTTTTACATTTCTGCTCTACCACACCTCTAGAGTGGGCAGTGTGCTCTCCACACCACAAGCTAGTAAACGTTGTGGGTCAGGCGAACTCCATGATACGTTTTGGGGTTCTCTAAACCCTGGCCCACAACACTCTATTGAAGGTTTTACGAGTAACAGGTTTCCTATTTGAAATTAAATCCATTTTGTTCTGCTCCCACCTGGCCTCCGTAACAGTCTCGTTACTGTAGATCATAATTTAAACCACACGGTTACCGTTCACACTGGTCCAGGGTGTTTGCCAAGTCAGGGTGGATGGGACTTTCTGCTCCCATTCGTGTCGGGCGTGTTCGGAGATGGGAGCTGAAAATATGGCAGGAAGGCCAAAGTCATGCTTCACGCCGATGTAAAAGCAGGAAGCGATTGTGTGATGAACGGTTACTGCCTTATCATCATGTAAGGTGATGTCCCCTTTAAGACCGGGCTTGGAACCCTGGGGACTCCGCCTCTGGCTCCGCCCATCTGGGAGCCATACAGAAAGGCCTGCCTCATGGCCTGTATAGTAGTCAGCTCTCGTCCATAGCTGTAGCATAGTTATTAGTCTAATAAAGCCTTCTTTACAGTTTAATCTCTAAGCATCATTATTGAGGGTACCTCAATTTATTAGACTAAACTAGATTCAGGATAGACACAGGCCTAAAACCAGAGAAGCTCAATCTGGAAGCACGAACACCGGAGGCAAAGGAAATTTTTAAATACTGGCTGCGGTGCTTCGAGGCCTACCTGGACTCCGCAGAGACTCCCATCCTGGGGCCACGCAAGCTGCGTCTACTCCACGCCCGGGTGAGTCACAGGATCTCCGCCACGCTCGAAAAGGCGACGACTTATGAGGAAGCGATTGAGTTGCTCCGCAAGCGGTTTGTCAAACCCGTCAATGAGGTGCACGCCCGGCATCTGCTCTCTACCTGCCGGCAGCGCTCGGAGGAATCGCTCCATGAGTTTGTTGAGAAACTCACCGCGCTGGCCAGGGACTGTGACCATCAGGATGTGACAAGGGAATTCCATATGAACCTGCACATCAGAGATTCTTTCGTGTCCGGAATCCGCTCGACCTACATCCGGCAGCGGCTGCTCGAAAACGGGGCAAAAGACCTCCAGGAGACGCTAACGCTCGCCTCCTCGCTGGAGGCGGCCCGACATTACTTGGGTACGTACCCCGCGGACTCTGCCAGCCCCCCCCGGACTTCCTCAGACTCGCCCGTATTACAGGCCTGCGCCACGCGGCGACCCGCTCACCATGGGGGCACACCTTGCTACTTCTGCGGGCAGGGCCAGCACCCACGCCCACGCTGCCCAGCCCGCTCCGCGATCTGCAGCGACTGTGGGAAGAAAGGGTACTTTGCGAGGGTCTGCCTGGCCAGACCCAGGGGCCAGAAAAACAAAGAACAGCCGGCCCGAAAATCAGGCTCTTAGGCCCGCAGGCCTCGCAATGCTGCTGCGCACCGACCCGACACGCCCTCTTCTGACGCGTCATCAGCCTCGTGCGAATCATGGGAGCGGCCATCTGGTCGACGGCCATCTTCTCGACCCGACACGTGCGACCGACGGCAGCGGCCATTTTACGAGTCCGACTCGGCTGACGACTCCGACTACCCGTGACTGGGTGCGATCACCCTCGATCAAACTCGGCCAAAACACCTGCAGAACTCCATGATGCAGGTCCAGGTCAACGGGCACGACACTGCATGCCTCTTCGACACCGGGAGCACGGAGAGCTTTATCCACCCTGAAACGGTAAGGCGCTGCTCCCTACGCACCCATCCCGCATCCCAAACCATAGCCCTCGCATCTGGGTCCCACTCGGTACAAATCACGGGGTACTGTATTGCGGATCTCTCGATCCAGGGTGCCAAATACACCCGTTTCAAATTTTATATCCTCCCTCACCTCTGTGCCCCCCTGCTGCTCGGACTGGATTTCCAGTGCAGCCACCGAAGCCTGACACTGAAGTTCAGCGGACCCTTGTGCCCTTCACCGTGTGCTGCCTTGCGACACTGAAAGTCACACCCCCCTCGCTATTCGCTAACCTCACTCCTGACTGTAAGCCTGTCGCCACCAGGAGCCGGCGCTACAGTGCCCAAGATATGGCTTTTATCAAGTCAGAGGTCCAGCGTTTACTGGGAGAGGGGGTCATCGAGGCTAGCAACAGCCCTTGGAGAGCGCAAGTGGTGGTAGTCCGGTCCGGGGAGAAGAAACGGATGGTCATGGATTATAGCCAGACCATAAACCGATTCACGCAGCTTGATGCGTACCCCCTTCCTCGCATCGCGGAAATGGTAAATCGGATCGCCCAATACCGAGTCTTTTCCACGGTCGACCTCAAATCTGCCTACCACCAGCTCCCCATCCGACCAAAAGACCGCCCCTATACTGCCTTCGAAGCAGCCGGCCGGCTCTTCCACTTCCTCAGGGTCCCCTTTGGTGTCACAAATGGGGTCTCCGTCTTTCAAAGGGCGATGGACCAAATGGCGGACCAGTACGGTTTGCGGGCTACATACCCGTACTTGGACAATGTCGCCATCTGCGGCCATGATCAGCAGGACCATGACGCTAACCTCAAAAAGTTCCTCCAGACCACTCGAGCCCTTTACCTGACCTATAACGAGGGCAAATGCGTTTTCCACACCACCCGGCTGGCCATCCTCGGCTATGTCGTGGAAGACGGGGTCCTAGGTCCCGACCCCGACCACATGCGCCCCCTTAAGGAACTCCCTCTCCCCCGCAGCCTCAAGGCCCTCAAACGGTGCTTGGGGTTTTTCTCCTATTACGCCCAGTGGGTCCCCAAGTATGCGGACAAAGCCCGCCCACTCCTAAAGACCACCACTTTTCCCCTCTCGGCTGAGGCTCAATTGGCCTTCAACCGCATCAAGGCCGACATCATCAAGGCCACCATGCACGCGGTGGACGAAATCATCCCTTTCCAGGTAGAGAGCGATGCATCAGACATCGCCCTGGCTGCTACCCTCAATCAAGGAGGCAGACCAGTATTCTTCTCCCGAACCCTCACCGCCTCCGAGATTCGACACTCTGCAGTCGAAAAGGAGGCACAAGCCATTGTGGAGGCTGTACGGTGCTGGAGACACTACCTAGCCGGTAGGAGGTTTACCCTCGTCACCGACCAACGGTCGGTCGCCTATATGTTCGATAACACGCAAGGGGCAAAATAAAAAACGATAAAATTTTGAGGTGGAGGATCGAACTCTCCACCTACACGAACGATATCAAGTATCGTCCAGGGGAGCTCAACGAGCCCCCAGATGCCCTGTCCCGCGGCACATGCGCCAACGCGCAGGAGGACCGCCTGCAAGCCATCCACAATTACCCCTGCCACCCGGGGGTTTCACGGCTCGTCCATTTCATCAAGTTCCACAACCTACCTTACTCAACCAAGGAGGTCAAGGCCATGGTCAGGGCCTGCCAGGTCTGTGCGGAGTGCAAACCGCACTTCTATCGGCCAGACAAGGTTCGGCTCGTGAAGGCCTCGGGCCCCTTTGAGCGACTGAGCGTGGACTTCAAGGGGCCCCTCCCGTCCACCAACCGTTATGCCTATTTCCTCACCTTGATCGATGAGTTCTCCCGTTTCCCATTCGCCATTCCCTGCACCGACATAACCTCAGCCACGATGATTAAGGCACTGCACAGCATCTTCACCCTGTTCGGTTTCCATGCTTATATCCACAGCGACCGGGGTACATCGTTCATGAGCGATGAACTGCGTCAGTATCTGCTCAGCAAAGGCATCGCCTCGAGCAGAACGACCAGCTATAACCCACGGGGAAACGGGCAGGTGGAGAGGGAGAACGCGACCGTGTGGAAGGCTGTCCTTCTGGCCCTGCGGTCGAGAAATCTCCCAGCCACCCTCTGGCAGGAGGTCCTACCCGATGCCCTACACTCCATTAGGTCACTCCTCTGCACGGCCACGAATGAGACCCCTCACGACCGATTGTTTCTCTTCCCCAGGAAGTCTACCTCCGGGGTCTCGCTTCCATCTTGGCTGATGGCTCCGGGACCTGTTCTTCTCCGGAGGCACGCGAGGAGCCATAAAACGGACCCCCTAGTTGAAAAGGTCCGACTGCTCCACGCCAACCCCAGTTACGCCTACGTGGAGTACTCCGACGGCAGGCAAGATACAGTTTCCCTCCGGGATCTGGCGCCCGCTGGATCCTCCACCACAGACGCCCCTTCCCGCGCCGCTCCCCTGCAGGACCCGTCGCCCCCTACAACACACCCCCTTCCGGCCCTATCACCCGTTGGTGAGCTCCTACCTTGCGCCCCCCCTTTACACACCCCGCCGGCGCCGTCTCCGCTACCCACGGCCCTGCCTAGTTCCTCTGCCCCGACCCGGACCGAAGCTCCGACCGCTGTGCTCCTGGATGTGCCCTCAACCGGGACGTCCGTGCCCGCCGCACCACCGCCCGAATTGAGGAGATCGAGGAGGACGATCCGGCCGCCGAGACGGATGGACCTATGATGGCACTTCACCCCCGCCAGACTCCTTTTTAAACAGGGGGTGAATGTGATGAACGGTTACTGCCTTATCATCATGTAAGGTGATGTCCCCTTTAAGACCGGGCTTGGAACCCTGGGGCCTCTGCCTCTGGCTCCGCCCATCTGGGAGCCATACATAAAGGCCTGCCTCATGGTCTGTATAGCAGTCAGCTCTCGTCCATAGCTGTAGCATAGTTATTAGTCTAATAAAGCCTTCTTTACAGTTTAATCTCTAAGCATCATTATTGAGGGTACCTCAGATTGTCTATCTCCCCACTCGCCAGTGGCAGGCCGCACTGTCTGATGTTCAACATCAGGAACCGGATTATAATAAATTAATATATAATTATCAGGCCTGACAGTGCAATACAGGTTACTA
This sequence comes from Scyliorhinus torazame, assembly GCF_047496885.1. Taxonomy (NCBI): domain Eukaryota; kingdom Metazoa; phylum Chordata; class Chondrichthyes; order Carcharhiniformes; family Scyliorhinidae; genus Scyliorhinus; species Scyliorhinus torazame. The sequence goes on from NC_092710.1 coordinate 303,006,080, forward strand.
ATTCACTACAATATCTTTTGCCCTGCTGCATAAGTCAAGATCTGCCCATTGTCTGCAGAAAACTGCTGAAACAGGCATTCCATGGAGTACATCCTGGTCAACGTCACACCCAAAAAGGCCTCCGTGGCTGCCGCAAGCTAGTGTTCAAAGAGGAAGTTTTCAGATCTGTATGTACTAGGAGCCTCACCGTAAGCAGTGCTGACCGAGTGCTACACGTTGGAAGTGTAGCGTTTCAGATGAGAACTTAAACTGAGACCCCATCTTTTCAGCTGGAGGTGGACATATATGAGGTGCCATGTTGAAAATAAGCAGGAGCTTTAGAGCCCCTAGCCAACACCACTTCAAAAATAATTGCCTGGTCATTATCACATTGCTCTTTGAGGGGCCTTGCTTGTTCACGAATAGCCTGCCACATTCCCTACATTACAATAGTGACAATGGTTTAAATGTATCCAACAGGACCAAAAGAGCAAAGATAGAACCTTCAAGCGACCATTTATTAAGGTAGCAGAAGCCAACACAGCTCACTACAAGACGGGAATGTCCTGGGAGAACCTTTGAGAAATAAAAAACAGGACTAGGTCATTCGCTCCTCTCACCGTTCAATTAGATCATGGTTGATTTACTTCTCAGATACATTTTCTTGCCACCATTCTGTGCATCTTAATAAACAAATAGTGAATCCATCCGAGTCTTTGAAGCTCCAAATGAGCCATAGAACATACACTGCAGAAGGAGGCCATTCGGCCCACCGAGTCTGCACCGACCCACTCAAGCCCTCACTTCCACCCTGTCCCCGTAACCCAATAACCCCTCCTAACCTTTTTGGACACTAAGGGTAATTTATCATTGGCCAATGCACCTAACCTGCACGTCTCTGGACTGTGGGAGGAAACCGGAGCACCCGGAGGAAACCACGCAGACACGGGGAGAACGTGCAGACTCCGCACAGACAGTGATCCAGCGGGGAATCGAACCTGGGACCCTGGAGCTGTGAAGCCACAGTGCTAGCCACGTGCTGCCAGCATCCACAAAATTTGGAAAGTGGGCTCTGGAGCAGGATGTTAGTTGGGCAATTATATTAATGATGATGGAAGCATGATGCGAGAGTCAGGTGACCAAGAGACTCCAAAGGGGGCAAGACACAGGCCAGTCTGTGTTCAGAGAATAAAGTAGTTACCATGAGGCGTTCCGTGTAAATAGTTCCAAATAAATAGTTTCAAGAAAAGCGAAATACTTACCGACTATCTTCAAGTCACTCTGAGGAAGAGAAAGCTCATCAAGCCAGATGACAAAAGGGCAACAAGCCAAACCACCGTCATGGTCGACGTGACGGACTGTTCCACAGCTGGAAACTTTTCTGAAGTCATTTTAATGTGCTTTTCAAAATGGGCAATTGCTGAGCTGACAAGATGGTTCCTGCAAGCCACAAGCTGCCTTCCAGCAGTTTCAAAGTAACAAAGGCGTCACTTCAAACATCTAGAATGTATCACCCCTGGCCCAGCATAACCATTACAGCCCAGCCAACACAATGACCTAGCAGACGATGGTTCTGTTCCAACCAACTTCAAACAAAGACAACCCTTTACAGATGCTAATCTCCAATAATGGCGCTAATGGCCTAAGCATCAACTGTTCTGACAACAATGGTCTCAACATGAGGACGTTATTTAGTTTCAACAGGAGGACATTCATTTAGTTAACCCGAAGCCAGTGTCTCCAAGAAGAAAAGGAATCCGGACTCCAAATAAACACCTCGACCCCAGCCATAGGTCCTTTACACAACATCAAGGAGTGGCGCTGGGAGGTTATGTCAAATGACCTAACCCATCCCCCCCGCCCAACGCTGCACTGTCACATTGTCCTGTGCAATTGAACACGGGCAGTTACTGTTTTGACCCCAAACACAAATTGAATTCCAGGCAACAGCCTGTGCTGTCTATCATCAAAGCGGCAGCGGCAGAAAAGACTCGGACCCTCGTTAAAAACTGCTCGAACATCGGAACTTGAGTCTCCAGACTAATTCACTCTCGCATCATGGAAGTTCCGCTCTGTAAAGAGGGAGCACCCTACATCCAACCATCTCCCCCACTAAAAGGACACCCCAGTTGACTTTGGATTGTGGACTCTGGACACAGGTAAAACACTAACTTGTGATCGTAGACTGGCTCCTCTTCCCTTTGCAGGGTTGGGAAAATATGCCACATAAAGGGGGAAATCAGAATTTTAAAAATCTTAGGTGGGATTCTCCGATCCCCGCCGGGTCGGAGAATCACCAGGGAGCAGCGTGAATCCCGCCCCGCCACTCCAACACGGTTTTTTGGCGGGGATCGCGGCGCGTCGGTCAGGGGCCGTTGGCAATGGCCCCCCCCCCCCCCCCCGGCGATTCTCCGCTCCCCGATGGGCCGAGCGGCCGCCCGTTTTCGGCCAGTCCTGCCAGCGTGGATTAGACCAGGTCCGTACCGGCGGGATCTGGCTCTGAGGGCAGCCTGCAGGATCCTCGGGGGGGGGGGGGGGGAACGCGGGGGGGATCTGGCCCCCCACGGTGGCCTGGCCCGCGATCGGGGCCCACCGATCTGCAGGCGGGCCTGTGCCGTGGGGGCACTCTTTCCCTCCGCGCCGGCCTGTGTAAAGCTCCGCCACGCCCGGCACGGAGAAGAAACCCCCTGCGCATGCGCAGGAATCACGGCAGCGGTTCTGGGATCACGCTAGCGCTCCTCCGCATGCGCCAACTCGCGGAGGCCCTTCGGCGCCAGTTGCCCCCGAAGGTGCGGAGGATTCCGACGCCTGAGTGGTTCACGCCCCGCCGGATACCAGAGAATCCCAAAACCTTTCTCTTTATGGACGGGTTGTGATTGGGGAAATCAGGGCAGTTTAAATTGATCCCCCTGCTGTCCGTGTATACCACATATACCTATCGTCCTTGGCTTCCTGAAACCACTCCTCAATGAACTAATTCTAATTTCAACATTATGCTCTTGTGTTTGATCACTCCAAACAAAAAAAAAAATGCTTTCTCTTTATCTATCTCATCAAATTGTTCTATGACAGTGGCAGGCAATCCAGGTTCGAATTGGGGCCCGTGAGACAATTTGTTTCCGTTACCCCACTCCACAGGTTTCTACTCATATTTTCTATCTACTATATGACTGAAGTGACATGCACATAAAGCGAGGGCCAGTGAAGCGAGGTGCGTGCTAATTGCTCACAACATTGACCGTGGGAGCTGTACACTTCCTCTATTTCCAATCAAAGCGTAAAAATTCTTTTGTTTTTATCACTTGAAGCTGATGACGGTTCTATTAATAAATGAATGATTAAGCATTTTCTATAACTTGCTATGAAATATTTGGCATAAATTAAATGTATTCAATCTTATTCAAGGGGTCTTAGTGAGTGAACAAGCCTGACTTCAATCTTGCGGGCTGCTCAGATGAAGGAGTGCCCCTCATGCGGCCCACTCACTAGGTAGCCCATCCCTGCTACCAAGAGATCACCCCTCAAACCTTCTGCATTCAAGGGAATACACACCACATTTATGCAATCTGTCCTCCGATTTCTACTTGCTGTGCTCACATCATTATGAATACATGAAACTGCGATATACAGAAAAGTATACTCGGCAACAATTTCTGTTCGTACAGGTGCTCTAACACAGGCTGAACCATATAGTTTTGCCTGAGGACCGGCACTAGCCTGCCATATCTTTAAGAAGTAAAGTGTTAAATTTCCTTGTCACCAGAAAGAGAAAAAAAAAAGGTATGGAGTGTCCACGCTCTAGTCTTGTAAAGCACAATGAGGTTTGTTCAGGGTGGAGTGCAATACAGTAAAGATGGTGACATGATCAAAGCCCACACAACACACTCGGCTGACGTCACTGCATGTCATGTGACACAGAACCAGCAGAAATATATTCCCCGATGCATAACAGAAAGTATGAGTTTCTGACATGGTTTGTGAATAGCGACCGAGTAGTTAACAAATGGATTAATGAAGTAATAAAAGTCTCAGAATAAGGAGTCAGCCATGTAACTCTGAAGTACTGTGATTTTGGAATGCTGCTGAGTGTATGGAGTGTATCTTGCGTGGTTACATCACTTTAGCACATCAAACAATAGGATTAAGGGAATTAAAGGATGTAGGGGAAATGACAAAGTGCAGCAAGATGAAGTTTAGCTAAAAGCTGAACCACAATTGTATTGAATGGCGCAGCAGGTTCAAAAGGACCAAGTGTCTTTCCCCAGCTCTCATTTCTTATGTTCCTCACTAAACCTTGACCGGGGTAGGGGAGAGAAATATAAAGTACAGGGAAGACGAACCAACAGAGTTGCTCCCTTGCAGAGAGCCAGCATGGACATAATAATAACAATAATCGCTTATTGTCACAAGTAGGCTTCAATAAAGTTACTGTGAAAAGCCCCTAGTTGCCACATTCCGGCACCTGTTCGGGGAGGCCGGTACGGGAATTGAACCCGCGCTGCTGCCTTGTTGTGCATTACAAGCCAGCTATTTAGCCCAGTACAAACAAACAAAGAACAAAGAAATGTACAGCACAGGAACAGGCCCTTCGGCCCTCCAAGCCCGTGCCGACCATACTGCCCGACTAAACTACAATCTTCTACACTTCCTGGGTCCGTATCCTTCTATTCCCATCCTATTCATATATTTGTCAAGATGCCCCTTAAATGTCCCTATCGTCCCTGCCTCCACTACCTCCTCCGGTAGTGAGTTCCAGGCACCCACTACCCTCTGCGTAAAAAACTTGCCTCGTACATCTACTCTAAACTTTGCCCCTCTCACCTTAAACCTATGCCCCCTAGTAATTGACCCCTCTACCCTGGGGAAAAGCCTCTGACTATCCACTCTGTCTATGCCCCTCATAATTTTGTATACCTCTATCAGGTCGCCCCTCAACCTCCTTCGTTCCAGTGAGAACAAACCGAGTTTATTCAATCGCTCCTCATAGCTTATGCCCTCCATACCAGGCAACATTCTGGTAAATCTCTTCTGCACCCTCTCTAAAGCCTCCACATCCTTCTGGTAGTGTGGCGACCAGAATTGAACACTATACTCCAAGTGTGGCCTAACTAAGGTTCTATACAGCTGCAACATGACTTGCCAATTCTTATACTCAATGCCCCGGCCAATGAAGGCAAGCATGCCGTATGCCTTCTTGACTACCTTCTCCACCTGTGTAGCCCCTTTCAGTGATCTGTGGACCTGTACTCCTAGATCTCTTTGACTTTCAATACTCTTGAGGGTTCTACCGTTCACTGTATATTCCCTACCTGCATTAGCCCTTCCAAAATGCATTACCTCACATTTGTCCAGGTTAAACTCCATCTGCCATCTCTCCGCCCAAGTCTCCAGACAATCTAAATCCTGCTGTATCCTCAGACAGTCCTCATCGCTATCCGCAATTCCACCAACCTTTGTGTCGTCTGCAAACTTACTAATCAGACCAGTTACATTTTCCTCCAAATCATTTATATATACTACAAAGAGCAAAGGTCCCAGCACTGATCCCTGTGGAACACCACTGGTCACAGCCCTCCAATTAGAAAAGCATCCCTCCATTGCTACCCTCTGCCTTCTATGGCCTAGCCAGTTCTGTATCCACCTTGCCAGTTCACCCCTGATCCCGTGTGACTTCACCTTTTGTACTAGTCTACCATGAGGGACCTTGTCAAAGGCCTTACTGAAGTCCATATAGACAACATCTACTGCCCTACCTGCATCAATCATCTTAGTGACCTCCTCGAAAAACTCTATCAAGTTAGTGAGACACGACCTCCCCTTCACAAAACCGTGCTGCCTCTCACTAATACGTCCATTTGCTTCCAAATGGGAGTAGATCCTGTCTCGAAGAATTCTCTCCAGTAATTTCCCTACCACTGAAGTAAGGCTCACCGGCCTGTAGTTCCCGGGATTATCCCTGCCACCCTTCTTAAACAGAGGAACAACATTGGCTATTCTCCAGTCCTCCGGGACATCCCCTGAAGACAGCGAGGATCCAAAGATTTCTGTCAAGGCCTCAGCAATTTCCTCTCCAGCCTCCTTCAGTATTCTGGAGTAGATCCCATCCGGCCCTGGGGACTTATCTACCTTAATATTTTTTAAGACACCCAACACCTCGTCTTTTTGGATCACAATGTGACCCAGGCTATCTACACCCCCTTCTCCAGACTCAACATCTACCAATTCCTTCTCTTTGGTGAATACTGATGCAAAGTATCCATTTAGTACCTCGCCCATTTCCTCTGGCTCCACACATAGATTCCCTTGCCTATCCTTCAGTGGGCCAACCCTTTCCCTGGCTACCCTCTTGCTTTTTATGTAAGTGTAAAAAGCCTTGGGATTTTCCTTAACCCTATTTGCCAATGACTTTTCATGACCCCTTCTAGCCCTCCTGACTCCCTGCTTAAGTTCCTTCCTACTTTCCTTATATGCCACACAGGCTTCGTCTGTTCCCAGCCTTTTAGCCCTGACAAATGCCTCCTTTTTCTTTTTGACGAGGCCTACAATATCATTCGTCAAGTGTGCCAAACCAGCCTCAGCTGGACATGATGGGCCAAATGGCCTCCTTCTGTGCTCCCACCATTGTCTGATTCTATGACTTCAGGAACATTACGATTCCCCCATATCGTTCTGGGGGTTCGATTTAGGAGTTCATCACGCGCCTGTAAAAGGGTATGTAGATTCTCACATTTCTACCTCAGAAAAGCAGGCTTAACATAATGGTCAGTAACATATCAGTATGCACTAGTGTAATGTAACCAGGGAAGAACCCTACCCTCCCCCCTCCAGAAAGTGCCCCCCCACCCCCACCCCCACCCCCGCCCTTCCAGAAAGTGGTCAACAGAATTTTGTTCCCAGTTACACAAGTGAAACGAAAGAGTTCAAGTGGGGGGGGTGACACAGGGAATGAACAATTTATTTACTCTGCCACACAGCTCATGTTAAAAGGACATTGACAAACTCTGCTGGTACAGATTTCCTGTGTCGTAGCGGCATCTGCAACCTGAGGCAAGCGGAAAACAACCACCATGGTACAAAGTCTGAAAATTCACAGCTGCTAATAATGCACCTTTGCCCGCCGAAACGCATGTGCTTTTCCTCACGGACACACGTGGTACAATCTGTTTCCAAGAACAGCTATTCCGTCACTCTAACAAATAAATAAACGCACTGGGTGAGGACAGCATAAGCTATTCAGCAGAATTGTTTTGGCAGGTCGAGTTCCTGCAATACCTATCTGCCTCAAAATCCGCCATTGTCCTTGGTGGGTAAAAGGGACACTGGAGGCCGGGGGGGGGGGCTCATACCAATGTCATGCGTGTTCCCCATTTTCAATGGTGTATGCACACACACAACACACCATAAACTCACAGGTGTTGTCTCACTTGGCTCAATTTTTTAAAAAGAAATTTGGAGTACCCAATTATTTTTTTCCCAATTAAGGGGCAATTTAGCGCGGCCAATCCACCTAACCTGCACATCTTTGGGTTGTGTGGGTGAAACCCACGCAGACACGGGGGGGAATGTGCAAACTCCACATGGACAGTGGTCCAGAGACAGGATTCAAACCCGGGTCTTCAGCGCCGCAGTCCCAGTGGTAACCACTGCGCCACATGCCGCCCGAACGTGGCTCAATGGTAACGCTACCACGACCGCTGATAAGAACTAGCAGCAGGGGCGGGAAATTCAGCCCCTTCGAGCCCTCTCCGCCATTCATTACGATCGTGGCTGATCTCCTCTCGGCCTCAACTCCACTTTCCTGTCCATCGCCATAACCCTTCAACCCATCACTAATTAAAAATCTGTTTATCTCCTCAAATTTCCTCAGTCCCAGCATCTACTGCATTCTGGGGTAGTGAATTCCACAGATTCACGACCCTTTGAGATAAATAATTTCTCCTCATCTCTGTTTTCAATCTGCTCCCCCTGATCCTGAGACTATGACCTCTCGTTCTAGAATGCCCCACAAGAGGAAGTATCTGCTCTATGTCTACCTTTTATTGTCTTATATACTTCAATGCGATCTCCTCTCACTTTTCTATACTCGAGAGAGTAGAGGCCTAAACTGCTCAATCTCCCTTCATAAGGTAGCACGGTAGCACACAGTGGCTAGCACTGTGGCTTCACAGTGCCAGGGTCCCTGGTTCGATTCCCCACTGTCTGTGCGGAGTCTGCACATTCTCTGTTTGTGCGTGGGTTTCCTCCGGGTGCTCCGGTTTCCTCCCACAGTCCAAAGACGTGCAGGTTAGGTGGATTGGCAATGATAAATTGCCCTTAATGCCCAATTAAAGGTTAGGAGGGGTTATTGGCTCATGGGGATAGGGTGGAAGTGAGGGCTTAAGTGGGTCGGTGCAGACTCGATGGGCCGAATGGCCTCCTTCTGCACTGTATGTTCTATGTATAAGACAGACCCCTTATCTCGAGAATCAATCCAGCGAATCTTCTCTGAACTGCCTCTAATGCAACTACATCCCACTTCAATAAGGGGACCAAAGTTGTATACAGGACTCCAGGTGGGGTCTCACCAATGCCTCACACGAATGCTGTCCATGGGGAAATCTGTTCTCCTTAATGGGGGTTGTCTGACGCTGAAGTCCATGGACCCCTGGAGTTCCTGGGCCCCTTTCCCAGCGTTCCCACATTGGACAGTGCCAATTCTATGGCTCTTTTAAAGGTCCAGGGTAGGTTTTGCCAGCAGTTTCCTCGGAGTTAACCCACATACTAGTCGGCCCCATATCATCTCTGGGTGGGACGGGTCCAAACTTCCATGCCCACATCATATGGCTCTAGTTTGCCCAATTCAGCATTTTGGGATTTTCAGCCTTTTCTCACCAGAATCAACTGATGGCAACGCTGGCCAGAACCTTGTTCTTGCTCCTCGTCGCCAGTGTAGTAATCCATGCGACACGGCCAGGAAGGTTCACTTTGTTTAATTATAACCCAAAAGTAAAATCACTACCATATTTATAGATATGTCAGGAATAAAAGAATGACGAGGGTAAGAGTAGGGCCAGTCAAGGACAGTAGTGGGAAGTTGTGCATGGAGTCCGAGGAGATAGGAGAGGTGCTAAATGAATATTTTTCGTCAATATTCACATAGGAAAAAGACAATGTTGTCAAGGAGAATACTGAGATACAGGCTACTAGACTAGAAGGGCTTGAGATTCATAAGGAGGAGGTGTTAGCAATTCTGGAAAGTGTGAAAATAGATAAGTCCCCTGGGCCGGATGGGATTTATCCTAGGATTCTCTGGGAAGCGAGGGAGGAGATTGCTGAGCCTTTGGCTTTGATCTTTAAGTCATCTTTGTCTACAGGAATAGTGCCAGAAGACTGGAGGACAGAAAATGTTGTCCCCTTGTTCAAGAAGGGGAGTAGAGACAACCCCGGTAACTATAGACCAGTAAGCCTTACTTCTGTTGTGGGCAAGGTCTTGGAAAGGTTTATAAGAGATAGGATATATAATCATCTGGAAAGGAATAATTTGATTCGAGATAGTCAACACGGTTTTGTGAAGTAGGTCGTGCCTCACAAACCTTATTGAGTTCTCTGAGAAGGTGACCAAACAGGTGGATGAGGGTAAGGCAGTTGATGTGGTGTATATGGATTTCAGTAAAGCGTTTGATAAGGTTCCCCACGGTAGGCTATTGCAGAAAATATGGAGGCATGGGACTCAGGGTGATTTAGCAGTTTGGATCAGAAATTGGCTAGCTGGAGGAAGACAAAGGGTGGTGGTTGATGGGAAGTGTTCAGACTGGAGTCCAGTTACTAGTGGTGTACCACAAGGATCTGTTTTGGGGCCCCTGCTGTTTGTCATTTTTATAAATGACCTGGACGAGGGCGTAGAAGGATGGGTGAGTAAATTTGCAGATGACACTAAAGTCGGTGGAGTTGTGGACAGTGCGGAAGGATGTCACAAGTTACAGAGGGACATAGATAAGCTGCAGTGCTGGGCTGAGAGGTGGCAAATGGAGTTTAATGCAGAAAAGTGTGAGGTGATTCATTTTGGAAGGAATAACAGGAAGACAGAGTACTGGGCTAATGGTAAGATTCTTGGTAGTGTGGATGAGCAGAGAGATCTGTTTTCGTTAGAGAGAAGAAGGTTAAGAGGTGACTTAATTGAGGCATACAAGATGATCAAAGGATTAGATAGGGTGGACAGTGTGAGCCTTTTTCCTCGGATGGTGATTTCTCGCAAGAGGGGACATAGCTTTAAATTGAGGGGAGAGACAGATGTAGGGGGCGAGATTCTCCGGTATCGGCGCGACGTCCGCCGACTGGCGCTCAAAACGGCGCAAATCAGTCGGGCATCGCGCCGCCCCAAAGGTGCGGAATGCTCCGCATCTTTGGGGGCCGAGCCTCAACCTTAAGGGGCTAGGCCGGCGCCGGACGAATTTCCACCCCGCCAGCTGGCAGAAAAGGCCTTTGGTGCCCCGCCAGCTGGCGCGGAAATGACATCTCCGGACGGCGCATGCGCGGGAGCGTCAGCGGCCACTGACGGCATTCCCGCGCATGCGCAGTGGAGGGAGTCTCTTCCGCCTCCGCCATGGTGGAGACCGTGGTAAAGGCGGAAGGGAAAGATCGCGGGCCAGGCCACCGTGGGGGCACCCCCCGGGGCCAGATCGCCCGCGCCCCCCCAGGACCCCGGAGCCCGCCCGCGCCGCCTTGTCCCGCCGGTAAGGTAGGTGGTTTAATCTACCCCGGCAGGACAGGCATTTTAGCGGCGGGACTTCGGCCCATCCGGGCCGGAGAATCGCGGGGGGGGGGCCCGCCAACCGGCGCGGCGCGATTCCCGCCCCCGCTGAATATCCGGTGGTGGAGAATTCGGCAACCGGCGGGGGCGGGATTCACGCCAGCCCCCGGCGATTCTCCGACCCGGCGGCAGGTCGGAGAATCTCGCCCAGGTTCTTTACTCAGAGAGTAGTAAGGGCATGGAATGATCTGTCTGCAACAGTAGTGGACTCGCCAACTCTAAGGGCATTCAAATGGTCATTGGATAGACATATGGACGATAAGGGAATAGTGTAGATGGGCTTTAGAGTGGTTTCACAGGTCGGCGCAACATCGAGGGCCGAAGGGCCTGTACTGCGCTGTAATGTTCTATGTCCCATGTTCTATGGCCGTACAACAATAGACCCCAGCCCGGGGCTACCAAAACTGCCGGTCCAGGTTTTCTCCGCCATTTAAAGTGCTAAGTTAATGAGTCCCAGGTGGGCAGACTGTCGCTCGTTACCAGGGAACCCCATATTCTATGAGCCCTACGGTCCCCTAATGATCCCCCACGGTCCTCCTGTGGGGTTATTATCCACCAGTCCAGGCTCACTCTGGACCCAGTCCCCCCTGGCCAATTCACAACCTCCTCAGGGCCAACATGCTGCTTCTTGGGGTAAAATCGCTGACATCCCCACCCCAACACAATAGCTGCGTCCTGGTGTTGGTATAAGAGGAACAATTTCAAGTGGCTTTCTTGCACTTTGGTTTTGGCTTAGCCATCCGATTGTCCTGTTTCCCCTCCTTATGACTGCTTAATCGCCACAAACTTTACCATTTTCTGATTCTACAGGGAGGGGTGGGCCTGATGTGTGCAGCTAGCATCGCTGCCGCTATGGTAACCCCCTGTTTGTGCGAATCCCTCGCAACTTGCCTGAAAGCAATTTTGGCCCAATTTAAACAAGCAAAAGGAGGATCCTGCACACGTTTGCCGATTAACCGAGCAGGACAAGTGCCATCCAAGCTCCGACTAGCTTTTCAAATTTTCTCCCAACCCAACCATGGCTTCTCGGAGCAGGACTTTGCTCAAGATTGCCGCTGGGCCCTGCCAATTTCATCAGAATCCAAGTTGCTTATTTAAAGACCCAAGAGCCTTCAGACAGGTGCCTCCCTCCTCACCCCTCTGTTGCTCAGAAGAACAGGACAAGGTTGTAACACATGGGAATGCAGTGGGATCAATGTGGGCGAGTCACGCCAGGCTATTGGAACTGAAACCATTGGATGGGCAGTGTTAAAACCAGCCCTTCTATGTCTCCGGTGGGGGTCTCGCAAAATGTTGGGCGTGTGCTAACCAGTCGAAATTCTCAGCCTCATCACAGATCCAATTTACAGTATTTTATTCCAGACATTGAGGCTCTCAGCTCCCTTGGAGACCATACAAATTAAATCACAGCATGGATTACTGACAAATCAAATCTATTGCGCAATTAAGTTGATTCCAGGTGATTTAACATGTAAACAGGCCAAGCAGTTTGACACTGGTTAAATTAAATGTATTAAACCCCATCAGCTACATGTAGATACACTGCTATGTTTAACCACTCTGTTTGGCCAAGTTTTGCCCATAACCAATGGGGTACATTTTGTGGTACTAGGAACAGGCTGGGCCCAGACAGAAACAGCCAGATGAGGCCCTGGCTGGAATCAATACTGGCCGCCTGCAAGGGACGTCAAGTCGACACACTTATTATCACTTTATAGACTTTGTGATTACCCACTCACGTTTAAACAAAAGGCCAAACTATGAATATGTGATGAACTTTCAGACACAGGTGATCAACTTTGCAGCAGGACGAAGGACAGACAAAAGAAGCCATCGGAGTCCATAATGGGCTAATAGCTGGTCAGAGTGCTTCTGAGGATAATGGACCTTGATTGAATCACCCTGGCTGGTCAGGAGTATTAGTATCCTGTTTATTCCCATTAACTAGCATGACTACGACATGCATGTAAAAGTAGATGTTGTCGCACGCTCGCACACACACGCCAATTTGTATACAGAAATACTAGAATTCCCAGAACATGCCAGTTGGCATGTATCATGTCTGCCTGCCCAATGAAAAATACCTGAAGGACGAACACCACACTTCAGCTTACTAGCAAATAAAAGTACTGATGGTCTTCATTCAAAGTCTTTTCAAAAAGTCAGTCTCAGGATTAAATTTCCACACTTACCCACCAGGAGATTCTACCCATGCCTTAAAAGCAACATTTAGAACAACTAAATTCTTAGGTAATTTGTTATTTCCACCCATATATACAAATCGAAGTCAGGACTGAAGTCCTGTGCCTAGCTTATTGATTTCAGCTGGTTGGGAAAATACCATTGGCCTTGGCTAGGCAAGGGAAATGGAACTAAAAAAAAACCACACAGATCAGCTAGCGTTCCTGATCAATTAACTAGTGCCTGCTGTGAGAATGTCAGGTATAAACAGCATCTGTTCCTGTCCTCGCTGTTGAATTATTTAAAAAAAAGTTTTGTAGCCACTTAAAATAGCTAACTCCCGATTTAAAATGGCGAACGGCAAAGGCTGATGGGAAAGTCAGCCAACAGGACAAAAACGAGCAGCTGCAGGTTGGCTGTGTATTTACCTCTGGAAAGGCCAGACAGGATCGATATCAGCAACCATCAGCATAACAAAACACCAGCCATCTGCATACCAATGAGCACTCCCCGGGAACAATGAACAACATTTAGACACACAAAGCCAACCCAGACTCTTCGGCGCCAGCAGAAGCCGACACAAAAGGAGGTGAACGACCACCTCAAGACCGCCCATCGATCAGGGAACCGCTCCAGCATTGGAGAAAATCAAATCAAGTGATTGGGACAAAGTCCAATCACTTGGGACCAGGTACAGGGTCCGCCCCGAAAGGCGGGAAGCCCCTGGGGACTATAAGAATTGAGCCCCAAGTTCAAGGCGTTCTCTCTTCCAGCTCTTCACTCTTCAGCAGCCGATCAAACCTGTAAGTCTTACTTCAACGCTCGCTACGAGATAGGCGCTCCTAGCTACCAACCTGTACCAACTTCGAATCCCGCAGGCTCAGAACACGAACGAAAGGCCATTTGTTTCCCTGACCTGGTGGGCCAGTTCCAAGTTAAGAATAGGCCTGTTAGTTGTAGAAGTAGCTTAAACGTAGAATTTGTGCATGAGTAGTGATTACTGTGTATAATAAATGTGCTTTGATTTAAATCTTACTAAGCGGTGTATTGGATTATTGATCATTACTCGGACTTGAACCACGTGGCGGTATCATAAAGGTACCTGGCGACTCAAGAGGAAAGGTGATAAAACAGAGCAATTAAACTAAGGCAAAGTTAGCAACAGTGTGCAAAAATGCTGATATGTAGGAGGGACTTGGGTGAATTTGTACAAGAAACATAATAAATTAGCATGCAGATACAGCAAACAATTAGCAAAGCAAATGGCCTTCATTGCAAGGGGATTAGAATACAAGAATACAGACGTCTTGCTGTAATTGTATGGGGCTTTGGTGTGAGTTCGCTCAGTTTTAGTCTCCATATTTAAGGAAGGATGCGCACTGGAATTGGTACAGATTGATTCATGGAATGGGAGAGTTGTCCTATGATGAGAGTCTGAATAACTTCGGCAAATACTCTTCGAAATTCGGAAGAATGAGAGTGGATCTCACTGAAACATACAAGGTTCTCAAAGGGCTGGTCGTGGACAGGGTGGGCACAGGTTGCTTCCACTGGTTGAGGAATCTAGATCTCTGTGGGCACACAGTGTCAGGGCAAGGTGTCAATCATTTACTGAGATGAAGAGAAAAGTCTTTACTCAAAGTGTTGTACATCATTGGAATTTCCGACCCCAGAGGGGTGAAAAAATTTAAGGCTGCGAGAGACCGACTTTTGGTCTCTCAGGGCAGGGAATTAAGGGATATTGGGGAGCAGACAGGGAAGGGAGTCAACGCTGATCATCGACCATGATTGTTTTGAATAGTGGAGCAGGCTCGAGGAGCCAGTCTACTCCTGCTCCTGTTTCTTCTGCTCATATAAATAAGTCTGTCATTATCCGCCTCGGGAATTTCTATTTCTAACAGGGTGGCACGGCAGCACAATGGTTAGCACTGTTTCTTCACAGCTCCAGGGTCCCAAGTTCGATTCTCGGCTTGGGTCACTGTCTGTGCGGAAGCTGCACGTTCTCCCCGTGTCTGCGTGGGTTTCCTCCCACAGTCTAAAGATGTGCAGGTTAGGTGGATTGGCCAATGATAAATTGCCCTTAAAAATGTCCAAAAAGGTTAGGTGGAGGTGTGGGCTTGAGTAGGGTGCTGTTTCCAAGGGCCGGTGCAGACTCGATGGGCCGAACGGCCTCCTTCTGCACTGTAATTTCTGTGATCTATGATTTTGAACAAGGACGCATTAGCCTGCTGGAATTCATCTGGTACCATTTTCCAGAAGGTGTACATCGTCAGGGGGATTAAAGGACAGACGTGGAAGGAGCAAGAAACAGCGTCCTTAGTCTCGAAATGGTTATTGCATGTACTGTAAAACATTGGATAATATTGGAAGAGCCAACTGAACAGCTGTAACAAGGCCAAGAAAAGCACTCTCGCAATGCAATTAAATCTGTTCGTCTCAGAGCTACTCGCCATCCGTCATTGCCATCAGTCGTTGGAAACGACGTTGAAGTCAACTAGCCTTCAGTCGGCCAATCCTGGGTTATTCCAGCAAGCCCCCACACACACACACCACTCCCCCCTCTCCCACCACCACCCCATCCCCAAACAATCATTCCCACACATTAATGTTCACCTCCTTCCCTTCCCTCCACCACACCAGGCCTACTTCAGGCTTGCTTGGCAGCCAAGTCATCGACTATTCAGCATGGTTAAGCCCCACTGAGCTGCACCTGCACAACCCATTCAGAACACACAGAATAATTGGTGAGATTTAAATAAACACAACCCCCACCCACCAACCACACTCACCCCTCGAAGTCATGACCCCGAAAAAACAATGACTATCAGGGTGTAATTAAGAAAGCTGCCAGTGTAACTGCTTCAAAACACTAGGAATCACGACCAATCTCAAGACTCATCACTCCAAGTCAAATTGGCTTATTTGAGAATAGAATCATAGTCATAGAATTTACAGTGCAGAAGGAGGCCATTCGGACCATTAAGCCTGCACCGGCCCTTGGAAAGAGCTCCCCACTTAAGCCCACACCTCCTCCACCCCATCCCCTTAACCCAGTAACCCCAATTAACCTTTTTTTGGACACTAAAGGCAATTTATCATGGCCAATCCACCTGACCCGCACATCTTTGGACTGTGGGAGGAAACCGGAGCACCCAGAGGAAACCCACGCACACACGGGGAGGATGTGCAGACTCCGCACAGACAGTGAACCAAGCCGGGAATCAAACCTGGGACCCTGGAGCTGTGAAGCAACTGTGCTAACCACTGTGCTACCGTGCTGCCCCATGTAGCCTGCTAGGAGAAGAATGGTGTTGTTTTCCTGAGAAGGTCTCACAGCCGAGTGACCAACCCAATGTCATAACAGGTTGATAATACAAGGTTGTGCTGCGGGAGACTGCAGCCAGTCCTTGGCTTAGAAACAGACTGCTGAATGCGGCAAGAAATCACTGCTGCCTGACCTTCGCTGACTCAGCTAATTGGAGAGGGTTAATTATCGGCAAGCTTTACACTTCACAGGAGAAAAAACACAATTATAATCCCAGTACAATTTGCACACCACCTCCGCCCCTGCTCCCCAACCACAGTCCAAAACCCTTGTGGTTCTGTAACCTCACGTGAAATCAGGTGCTAATATTAAGTATCAGGTCGATGGACATGCATCATTCGAGGTGCCAGGCGCCTCAGTCCAGCAATAAGGCGAGAGCGGGAATGAACAGATACAAGTCCAAACAGCTGTCGGAAAAATATATAATAAGTAACCACCAACAAACAGCTCCTGACTCAGTAAAAGTCTGAATTAGAGAAGGTAGTGTGGCGTGAAGAAAGGAATTAAAATGTAGGAGCGTTCCATGTTGAAGAAACCCAGTATTAAAAAAGGGATATTAATTTTAAAAACACCAAAATTCTGTAGTTTGCTGCGCTAATTTAATCATGATATACTCAAATATCCTCTTTCTCCAGTGGTTAGCACTGCTGCCTCACGGCACCGAGTTCAATCCCAGCCCCGGGTCACTGTCCGTGTGGAGTTTGCACATTCTCCCCATATCTGCGTGGGTCTCACCCCCACAACCCAAAGCTGTGCGGGATAGGTGGAATGGCCACACTAAATTATCCCAGAATTAGATTTTCTTTTAAAATCCTCTTTCTCCTCATGTCCATGATCATAAAAACAGTTTGATTATTTGTTAATCTGCTCATCAAAGGTTTGCAAAACGATTCAGATATTTAAATTAATATTCAATGCCCAAATATGGAAAATATAGCTCCATCCATGTTATAATACATCAGTTACTAAAATTAATCAGGACTCGTGAATATAATTCACAAAAGCTGATGCAATGTTGAATGTTGTTGAAAACAGAGACATGTTGCTGAAGCTTTCTTTCTTGCACTCATCAGAACACACACGCGAATGCCAAAGTTGACAGGGTGCTGATTGGTTGCAATGTCAACTCTGATCAGTCAAGGTGTCGCCATGGAGAAAAAGCAATGGTAACTATAGAAGTTGCCACATGGACAGCAGGGCGGCACAGTGGTTAGCACTGCTGCCTCACAGCACCTAGGACCCGGGTTTAATTCCAACCTTGGGTGACCACCTGTGTGGAGTTTGCATGTTCTCCCAGTGTCTGTGTGGGGTTCCTCCCACAGTCCAAAGGTTAGCAGGTTAGGTGGATTGGCCATGCTAAATTGCCCCCAAGCGTCCAAAACTTAGCTAGGTTAAGGGGTTGCGGAGAAGTGGGCCTGGATGGGGTGCTCTTTCATAGGGCTGGCACAAACTCGATGGGCCGAATGGCCTCCTGCACTGCAGAGATTCAACCGGCCAATCGATGGTCCATGTACCTGGCATTGCGTGGCGCTGAAATTCAGACACGGCATTGCTCAATCGTCAATCGATTTATTCAAATAGATTCAGAAGTTAAAACTAGTGTACGTTAAGATATTCACAATAATGCACACCATACTAACCAGTCAGTAACTGTAAAGAGCACAAACAAACACACAACCAACCCCCCTCGCCCACCTAGGGTTGTTTTGTGTGGAACAGAGAAAGCCGAGCGGGGGAATCTGATTGAAGTGTATACAATTATGAGGGGCATAAAGGGGGTGGATAGGAAGAAACTTTTCCAATTAACGAAGGGGTCAATAACCAGGGGGCACAGATTTACGGTAAGGGGTAGGGGATTTAGAGGACATTTGAGGAAAACCTTTTTCAGGGTGGTGGGGATCTGGAACACACTTCCTGAAAGGGTGGTAGAGGCAGGACCCCTCACAACATTTAAGAAGTATTTAGATGGACATTTGAAATGCCGCAGTGTGCAAGGCCATGGCCAAGTGCTGGGAAATGGGATTAGAATAGATAGGTGCTTGAGGGCCAGCACAGCCACGATGGGCTGAAGGGCCTCTCCCTCTGACCGCTTCTCTCTCACACACACATCTCCACTCTTACATAAAAGGGCGGGCGGCATGGTGGCTAGCACTGCTGCCTCACGGCGCCAAGGACCCGGGTTTGATCCCGAGTCACTGCCTGTATGGACATTCTCCCCCTGTCTGCGTGGGTCTCACCCCCAAAACCCAAAGATGTGCAGGGTTGGTGGACTGGCCACTATAATTTGCCACAAAATTTGAAAATTTAAATTTTAAAAAATCTACATAGATTGGGGTAATTTCAGAAGTGTGGCTTACATGCCTGGAGTCACCGTGTAATCAAAATAGCCAAGTGCGGGCAGACAGAATAGGAGAGAGGCCCAGCTGAACATAACACTTGCTGCATCAGAGCTGTTATAAAAAGGCTTACACACTCTACCTTGACTCCATTATTTTAACTTTGCAAAACGACTCTGGAATAGTGAAAACAATCCGCACATTCCCAGTCATCGCCATCCTGCATCATCACCAAGTGGACATATGGAAAGACCTAAAGAATCTCAGCAGAGATGTTCGAGGACAAGATTATTGAACAGCTCTCAATTTCAGACAAGACCAATGGCAGCACTGCGGCATCCTGGAGCAGCCATTTTCAAACTCAGGGTCGCGACTCGCGCGTGGGTCGCGGGCAGGCAGGTGACGGGGGGGCCGTGGAGCGATCGGTCGCGGCGTCCCCAATCGTCTCCCCAGTGGCTGAGACCAGCTGTCAAGAATGCCGAACATCCCGCGTATGCGTGCCCCCACAGCCGGATCGATCAGTGCGCAGGCCTGGAGCCCAGCAGGGCAGGCTGCCTCCTCCCAACGCCGGCGTGCTGTCCCAGGAACACACTTTTTTTTTTAATTGATGGGAAGTCTTCCCACTAGAATCAGTGGCAGAGAGGTCACCCAACCCGTACACTGACGTCGTGTGCTCTGGAGGGGAGTTTCCTCCATTTTGTAGCTGCCAGCAAACAAGCAACAGGACTCTCTGAACAACTGAAGGTGGATTATTTTGTAATAAAGGAAGAGACACAAACAGGCCAGGATCTCACAATTGAATCTGCTGGAGAGACCTTCTCAGGAGAGTCCTCGACAGGACAAAGCAGTGCTGGTGTGAGCAGAGCTCCACGGCCTCTGGTGAACAAACAATTAAGAAGAAATTGGATCAAAGCAGTGTAAAGATGGTCTCTTGAGGTGCAGCATTGTTAATTTTGCCAATGCAAATCTGGATGCAAAGCCCATGTGCGCTATAAGCAGGGACGCACTGGCAAATTAAAATTCAAAACCCTCAGACCTTCAAAAGGGAAAAAGCAAAATTACTGCGGAGGCTGGAATCTGAAACAAAAACTGAAAATACTGGACAATCTCAACAGGTCTGACAGCATCTGTGGGGAGAGAAGGGAGCTAACGTTTCAGGTCTGGATGACTCCTCAGCAAAGCTTTGACAAAGAGTCATCCAGACTCGAAACGTTAGCTCCCTTCTCTCTCCACAGACGGTGTCAGACCTGCTGAGATTGCCCAGTATTTTCTTTGTTTCAAACTTCAAAGGCACCTGAGCCCTCAGTGTGGCAGGTTCGAGGACAAACCTTTTGAGTTTTTTCAAAGGATGCAGCGAGAATTTAAATAGTCAGCTGAAGTCCTTAGCAGAAATGCAACATTTGATCACAAAGTGAGTGAGACCGTGAGGACCAAGCAGGCACACCCGTCACATTAAAGGTAAGCGAAAATTGTTTGTCGCAAAGGTCGGCCGGCGTGGGTCGCAAAGGTCGGCCGGTTGGTAAAAGTGGGTCCCAGGAACAAAAATTTTAAAAACACTGCCCTGGAGGATCCCAACATTGTTACTGACACTGCAGAACTTCATAAATAGCACTGGACTGAAATAGAGATAACGTTGCATCCAACTAATTCTGTCAAGTGTCCTGTACTGAAATGGTGGAAAAACCACCAAGGTTCACTGAAGTTCTGCGAGGTACTGGTGACTCCTCCCCTACACTTGGCCACTGAAAAATACATTGCCTGGAGGTTTTCCTGTGGGACTGTTAGAGGGGCTGGTTTAGCACAGTGGGCTAAACAACTGGCTTGTAATGCAGAACAAGGCCAGCAGCGCGGGTTCAATTCCCGTACCAGCCTCCCCGAACAGGAACGTGGCGACTAGAGGCTTTTCACAGTAACTTCATTGAAGCCTACTTGTGACAATAAGCGATTACATGAGGAGCAAGGGTTTCCCCAGAGATGCATCATGCAATCCAAACACTGCAGACTCTTCAGGCAGAGAAATTCCTCTTATCTCAGTTAATGTCAGTAACTACCAGGCCTGATAACTTCTCCCAAGTTGTCAAGTCATAATAACAGAAAGAGGATACTGCGAATTTAAAAGCAGAGAACTGGGAGATGTAATCTCCAGTGGTTATTACAATGGGCTGGATTCTTCCGCCCTGCCTGCTGCAAAATTGCCAGGGGCAGGACGCGGGCCATGTAAAGGTCCATTGACATCGGGCGGGAATTACCGGTCGCCGGGGGGGGCAAGGCCGAAGAAAGCTGCCCAACACATTCAAACTTGGGGGTTAATAGGTGGAACAAGGGAAGAGCCAAAAGTTTGCAAGGCAGTTGTGGGGCAGAATTGATTTTATGGCAAATTCCCCTGCTACAAGAAGTTACTGCATTGAAAATAGCCGGGGATAATTCCTTCACACGTTCAGTTCAGGGAACTTGAGAAAGATGTAGGCAGCTTACTCAATTAGCCGCCCTCATGCAATTATCACCACATTGCTGATTGCTTCCTCCACCAGTCCACTGGACAGCTATTGAGATACTGGCAGAGGTGTAGAGAGATTTTCCATCGACAAGGGAGGTGTGTTTAAGACCTGACATTTGCCGGTGAGGCTGATGCATTAGCTGATACGTTTATTCTTAGAAAGCCAGACAGCCATGCAATTATACACTGCTTAGTTCCAATATAATTTGCTTATCCTCCTCAGTGAACAAGAAGAATGCAGACAAACCAGACTCGCTATTCCTATCCACATTAATCATCTGGATGGTCACAGTTTTTACAATGAACGAACATGGAACGAGGTGATACTAATTGGTTGGCATTAAAATCTGGGCAGTGTTTTTCCTGTCCTTTAAGCTTTGTGTCTCTACGATTTAAAATGCTGTATAAACATAATCCCATGGGACTGTATCAAGTAATGCTCATTAGACTGACTGACGGCTCCCAAATAGCTACTGTTAGAATTTGAAAGGCATTACTTTCAAGTACTTTCAGCTTTGACAAAGGGTTATCTGGACTCAAAACATGAGCTCTTTTCTCTCCCTAAAGATGCTGCCAGGCCTACTGAGATTTTCCAGCATTTTCTCTTTTACTTTCAAGTTCTTGCTTGAGCCAACTCAAGCCCGCTCTCTCGGGAGTTGCGGGTCTTTGGAACACTCTTTCTCAAAGGAGAGTGGAAACAGAAGGAGATAGATTATTGATAAGCCAAGGTTACAGGGTGTAGGTGGGAATGAGGGAGTTAAGGTAATAATCTTTCTGAATGTCACAAGTAGGCTTACACTGCAATGAAGTTACTGTGAAAATCCCCTAGTCACCACACTCCGGCGCCTGTTCGGGTACACGGAGGGAGAATTCAGAATGTCCAATTCACCTAACAAGGGCGTCTTTCGGGACTGTGGGAGGAAAGCAGAGCACCCGGAGTAAACCCACGCAGACTCGGGGAGAATGTGCAGACTCCGCACAGACAGTGACACAAGCTGGGAATCGAATCCGGGTCCCTGGTGCTTGGAAGGGGACAGGTCGAAGCAGGCTCGAATGGCTAAATGGCTCGTTCCTATTTTGCATGTTCGTACGGAAGAACTTGGAAGGGGACGGCTGATTGGATTCACTGGGTCGGCAACTAGGATCTAGAAGCACTGCGAATCTATGAAAGACCCTCAATGCCAGCAAAACTAAAGAACATGGAACATACCGTGCAGAAGGAGGCCATTCGATACATTTAATCCCTCACATCCACCCTATCCACGTAACCCAATAACCCGTCCTAACCTTTTTTGGTCACTAAGGGCAATTTAGAACATAGAACATAGAACAATACAGCGCAGTACAGGCCCTTCGGCCCACGATGTTGCACCGAAACAAAAGCCATCTAACCTACACTATACCATTATCATCCATATGTTTATCCAATAAACTTTTAAATGCCCTCAATGTTGGCGAGTTCACTACTGTAGCAGGTAGGGCATTCCACGGCCTCACTACTCTTTGCGTAAAGAACCTACCCCTGACCTCTGTCCTATATCTATTACCCCTCAGTTTAAGGCTATGTCCCCTCGTGCTAGCCATTTCCATCCGCGGGAGAAGGCTCTCACTGTCCACCCTATCTATCCCTCTGATCATTTTGTATGCCTCTATTAAGTCTCCTCTTAACCTTCTTCTCTCTAACGAAAACAACCTCAAGTCCATCAGCCTTTCCTCATAAGATTTTCCCTCCATACCAAGCAACATCCTGGTAAATCTCCTCTGCACCCGTTCCAAAGCCTCCACGTCCTTCCTATAATGCGGTGACCAGAACTGTACGCAATACTCCAAATGCGGCCGTACCAGAGTTCTGTACAGCTGCAACATGACCTCCTGACTCCGGAACTCAATCCCTCTACCAATAAAGGCCAACACTCCATAGGCCTTCTTCACAACCCTATCAACCTGGGTGGCAACTTTCAGGGATCTATGTACATGGACACCTAGATCCCTCTGCTCATCCACACTTTCAAGAACTTTTCCATTAGCCAAATATTCCACATTCCTGTTTTTCCTTCCAAAGTGAATCACCTCACACTTCTCTACATTAAACTCCATTTGCCACCTCTCAGCCCAGCACTGCAGCTTATCTATATCCCTCTTTAACCTGCTACTTCCTTCCACACTATCGACAACACCACCGACTTTAGTATCGTCTAATTTACTCACCCACCCTTCTGCGCCTTCCTCTAGGTCATTGATAAAAATGACAAACAGCAACGGCCCCAGAACAGATCCTTGTGGTACTCCACTTGTGACAGAACTCAATTCTGAACATTTCCCATCAACCACCACCCTCTGTCTTCTTTCAGCTAGCCAATTTCTGATCCACATCTCTAAATCACCCTCAATCCCCAGCCTCCGTATTTTCTGCAATAGCCTACCGTGGGGAACCTTATCAGCTTTGCTGAAATCCATATACACCACATCAACTGCTCTACCCTCGTCTACCTGTTCAGTCACCTTCTCAAAGAACTCGATAAGGTTTGTGAGGCATGACCAATCCTCATGGCCAATCCACCTAACCTGCACATCTTTGGACTGTGGGAGGAAACTGGAGCACCCGGAGGAAACCCACGCAGACATGGAGAGAACGTGCAGACTCCGCACAGACAGTGACCTAAGCGGGAATCGAACCTGGGACCCTGCAGTTGTGAAGCATTGTGCTAAACACTATGGTACCGTGCTGCCCAGCTAAGGAGCTGGTCATTGACTTCAGGAAGCAAAGTACTGTACACACCCCTGTCAGCATCAAGGGGGCCGAGGTGGAGATGGTTAGCAGTTTCAAATTCCTAGGTGTGCACATCTCCAAAAACCTGTCCTGGTCCACCCACATCGACGCCACCACCAAGAAAGCACAACAGCGCCTATACTTCCTCAGGAAACTAAGGAAATTCGGCATGTCCACATTAACCCTTGCCAATTTTTATAGATGCACCACAGAAAGTATCCTATCGGGCTGCATCACAGCCTGGTATGGCAACTGCTCGGCCCAGGACCGCAAGAAACTTCAGAGAGTCGTGAACACCGCCCAGTCCATCACACAAACCTGCCTCCCATCCATTGACTCCATCTACACCTCCCGCTGCCTGGGGAAAGCGGGCAGCATAATCAAAGATCCCTCCCACCCGGCTTACTCACTCTTCCAACTTCTTCCATCGGACAGGAGATTCAGAAGTCTGAGAACACGCATGAACAGACTCAAAAACAGCTTCTTCCCCACTGTCACCAGACTCCTAATTGACCCTCTTATGGACTGACCTCACTAACACTACACCCTGTATGCTTCATCCAATGCTTATGCAGTTACATTGTGTACTTTGTTTTGCCCTATAATGTATTTTATTTTATTTCCTTTTCTTTTCATGTACTTAATAATTTTCTCGCAGAAAAATACTTTTCACTGTACCTTGGTACACGTGACATTAAACAAATCCAATCTGTCATGAGAATGTCGCTTTAAGAAACATTTGACTGCTCATATTACTGCAGTGATGTCAGAGTGTGGGTGGAGCTGGGCTGTATGTCGGCTTTTTACTTTCATTTTAGGCTGTTTGCTGCAGGGTGTGTTTTAGTGTACTGCTGTTCTCTCTGCCATGAAAAGACTATCTCTTGATCATTTGGTGAATTCAGATAATAAATGTTCTCAGCAGTGAATGTAAACCTAATGTGCTTCTGTTAAAAGGTGTTTCTTTTGTCTACTGGATGTTGTTTGGGAAGTTATTAAGGATTACTTAGTGTTGTATTCTTTGGGGGTTGTATTTGAATTAATGGTCGCTAAGATGTTCACTGTATGTTTTAAAAAGGTTAACTTGAGTTCATAGAATAAACATTGTTTTGCTTTAAAAAATACTTTTCCATTGTCTGCTGTGCCACACCTGTGGAGTGGGCCGTGTGCTCCCCATACCACAATCTATTAAAAGTTGTGGGTCAGGTGAACTCCATAATACACTTTGGGGTTCTCTAACCCCTGGCCCATGACAAATCCAAAGACATCCTGGGGTCAGGGAGTACAGTGGGGCAGTTGGGGAAGAGCTGTAGAATCTGGAACTATTGGAATGGAAGTCTTGGGATTTGTGAGCACAGGGAGACCAGGAACATTGATCACCTGAGCTAGGGTATGGCAGAACTAACAACTGAAAGTAGGGCATTGTGCGTTGATCCACCCTGTACTCCACGAGCACATTAGACACTCCAGCTATCTGTTCCAGGTTTGAGGTTGCATTTAATTGCAAGAAGCACTTTTATAATATGATTGTATACTCCTATAGATATTATAATTGCAATTAACTAGAATGCTTACAATTGGGTGAAAATTGATATTGTCATGTGAGAGTGCCTTTAAGATAATGGATGTTTACGCAATGTACCTTTAAGAAAATGCAGTGATGTCAGAGTGTGGTGTTATGTGAGGGTACCTTTAAGACATGAATGTTTAAGCAATGTACCTTGAAGAAAATAGTGATGTCAGAGAGTGGATGGGGCTGAGCTCAGGTCAGCCATTTTGCAGGTTTTTAGTTTCAGTTTAAAAAGCAGTGTGTGTGTGTCTGTGTGTTTCCAGAGAGCTGCAAGTTTTGAAAAGAGCTGGGTGTGTGTCTGTGTTTTGCAGTGAGCTGGATCTCTGCCATGAAAGACTATCTCTGGATCATTTGGGTGATTTAAAGTAATGCCTTTAACCTGATGTGATTCTGTTTAAAGGTGTTAAGTCTCTTGGAAGTTTGAAGGAACGTTTTAAGGAATTATTTACTGTTGCAATATTTTCTGAGTTATCTCTGAAGTAAGGGGTGTTAAGAGATCCAATGTTTAAAAACCCACGTGTCCATAATTGTAATCCCACACCTCGGGAACAAGCCGTGTGCTAGGAAAAGCAACAAATACAGTAAAGGGAGAGGTTGGTTGAACTCCTGGATACATTTTAGGGTTCTGAAAACACCTCGCCCATAACAATATAATGATTAAAAACTAACATAAGCAACATAAGTAGTATGCTGTTTTAACCCTCGACTTGCTTCTTAAAAATAGCTCAAAAACTAACCTCCTTGAATAAAAACGCATGATGCACCCTCGACTTGTTTTTTAAAAATAGCTCAAAAACTAACTTCCTTGAACAAAAACACATGTTGCAATGTGACAATTATATATGTCCCTCCTCAGGGAACCTATATAGTGGCTGTCAATTTAAACATGCTTTCTGACATAAAACAGTGGATAGCTTTTCTATTTAGAAACTTTTTATTGAAAAGCTAGTCAAATTCAATTTCCAAGTTGCATTCTGGAAAAATACAAAACAAAACAAAAGCTTTGGACATAAACAGCAGCTGCAACAAATGTTTACTCTCCATGTCTGGAGGTGATTTTGTATACACACATTAGGCTGGATTTTACCAAGTGCCATGATTCCTGTCCCCCAGCTAAAAGGTCTGGACGGCTGTCCTACAGAAACGTTCAGCTGGAAACAGCTTTCATTGTTTCAAGGCAAGACTTCTTCCTCTTCCCCTTTCTCAGAAGGTTGTCCCTCTTAGAGAGCTGCCAGACAATTGGATTAGGCTGCAGCTCTGTCGTTCCAGCACCACTGCTGGAACTACAGGCATGGCGTATTTAATAATCTTTATTAGTGTCACAAGTAGGCTTACATTAACACTGCAATGAAGTTACTGTCAAAATAAGAATTCAGAATGTCCAATTCACCTAACAGAACATCTTTCGGACTTGTGGGAGGAAACCGGAGCACCCGGAGGAAACCCACGCAGACACGGGGAGAACGTGCAGACTCCGCACAGTCAGTGACCCAAGCCGGGAATCGAACCTGGGAACCTGGAGCTGTGAAGCAACAGTGCTAACCACTGTGCTACCATGCTACCCTATACAGCACCCAATGCTGAGGAGCCCAGACTGGCAGGTATTTTGTAAAAAAAATAGAATAAATTTGAATACCCAATTAATTTCTTCCAATTAAGGGGCAATTTAGTGTGGCCAATCCACCTACCCTGCACATTTTTGGGTTATGGGGGTGAAACCCACGCAAACACGGGGAGAATGTGCAAACTCCACACGGACAGTGACCCAGAGCCCGGATCGAACCTGGGACTTCGGCGCCGTGAGGCAGCAGTGCAAACCACTGTACCACCATGCTGCCTCCAGGTATGCCCAAGGTTGGGGGGTCATGGCGAGGAATGAAGATTGGTGTGTGTGGGTGTTGAGAGGGTTAAAGGGGCAGATGACCTGGCAGGTAACCTCCGATGGGCCCTGGGGGCTCCCAATGGAAACCTCCACTACTTTCCCAACTCTATAGTGGTACTGCAGAGTTGTGATTGGAGGAGCAGCGAATATGGAGAGAGAGAGAGAGCTGTCCCTCCAATTAGATTCGGTCTCTGCCAAGCTCGTTGCTCCATTCTTCCAATCAAAAGGTTCCCTCCCTCCAGCTCTTGCCGCTCCCCGAGAGACAGAATCTATGATTGGAGGAGCAGCAAGGGCGAAGGCGGGGAACCCATGACTGGAGGTTAAGAACAGTAATACGAAGGCAGCACGGTGGCGCAGTGAATTAGCCCTGCTGCCTCACGGCGCCAAGGTCCCAGGTTTGATCCCAGCTCTGGGTCCCTGTCCGTGTGGAGTTTCCACATTCTCCCCGTGTTTGCGTGTGTTTCGCCCCCACAACTCAAAGACGTGCAGGCTAGGTGGATTGGCCACGCTAAATTGCCCCCTTAATTGGAAAAAATGAATTGGGTACTCTAAATTTTTTAAAAAGGAATGTCCAACCCGTTCGATGTCCTCCAGGAAGCTGAGGGGGAGAAGCCAACTCAGCAAAAAGGAGCAAGTGTCAGAAAGCATGGAGAATCTCCGCCTGTAGCAAAGAGCAGGGCAACCTGAGGGAGGTAATAACCCAGTTCTGGCTTCCGTCCATGCAGACGGGACTGGGGTTCTTGGCTGACCTTTCAACCTTTTGCAGTGACAGAGTATGGATGAGTTTGCAGATGTCATTTTGAAGGAAGGTGAGAAATATTACAGCAAGGTCTCTGCATGGAGTTTGTATGTTCTCCCCATGTTTCCTCTGAGTGCTCCGGATTCCTCCGACAGTCCGAGGATGTGCAGGTTAGGTGGATTGGCCATGCTAAATTGCCCTTAATGAACAAATAGGTTAGGAGGGGTTATTGGGTTACGGGGATAGGGTAGAAGTGAGGGCTTAAATGGGCCGGTGCAGACTCGATGGGCTGACTGGCCTCCTTCTGCACTGTATGTTCTATGGAAAGGGACCCGTTGGTTAATGAAATGCGGTCTGGATCCCATGGGAGGCACAATGGCACAGTGGTTAGCGCTGCTGCCTCACAGGGCCAGATTCCGACATTGGGTGACTCTACGGAGTTTGTACGTTCTCCCAGTGTCTGCGTGGGCTCCCTCCCACAATCCAAAGTTATGCAGGTTAGCTGGGTTACAATGATGGAGGAAAAATAAAAAGAGTGGGCTTAGATAAGGTGCGCTTTCGTAGGGTTGGTATGAACTCGACGGACCGAATGGCTAAGCAGCCTTCATCCAGAAAACAACTTTAATCGGAGAGAAAGAGCCCGTGGGCTGCTGGTCTGGAGCAGTTGCAACAGCCCTATGGACTGTATCATCAGCTGGACTCTCACTGGGTGCAGTTGGTACCTTTGACAATTATCATTTGGGTTTTGGGCACTCGCGTCTGATGTTTTTCAGTCAGTTTGGGCACCATTATGTTTTTGCAGGAGAGGGCCTTGCACTGAAGCATCAGAACTGCACGTTCTTTTTGCACCTCATTGTATAGTTTGTGTTTTCTGTTCTGATGAGGGCGCCAAGTGTTAAGGTCCGCATGGAGAGTCCGGGCTTGCCTGCACATTGGGCAATTTGCTATGGAGATCAGCAATGTTATTGGCAGGACATGTGACACACTGCTGTTCACCAGCTCCTGTAACCACCTGGGAGATGTTGCTGCTAGTTGACTGTATCGTTCCTTAATTTACCCTCATTGCTCTCCATCCTGATTGGCTTACGGTTCATGTTTGCTGCACAAATTCCTGCTTCAGTAATCTGACATCATCCCTGTAAGTGATATGCAGCTTGTGCCCTTATCAGCGTGACCACAATGCAGATCGTCTTGAGGCATTGAAGCATATCTCAACTGCTGCTTAGTCCTGTCACTGAATACACTTAACAAAATATAGCAAAAAAAAACTGGACACAGATAACAGAGCAGTAGCTTCTTCTCAAATGTATGTCTAGTTTCCAAATAGCGAATGTCAATCCAATATTTTAACTCAATTTATCAACTATGAACATCGGCATTCCACATGCCACTCATCTATATTCCCAGCGTCGTTAATGTAATATTTGCTCATCTGTGACTTTATTCTTATTGTTCACAATCAGTTATCAAGAATGTTAATTGACACAGTATCGTATGCTTTGTTCCAGAGATGGTAGGTTGCGAATTATGCAGTCACGTTCTGCAATTCTTTGATACTGTAATGCCTTTCATGATTTGTTTTTTTTAAAAAAGGTCTAAATTGTACCATTGCAATCGATGAGAAATGTCGGCTCAGTTTTTTATATAAATGGTGTGCTATTGGTTGCAGCTGCTCACAACCAATGCAAAAGGACAAAAGCTCCATATCTCCATCAGGCACATTATTCTGCACAAACAAGGTCGAGGCGCGATCTATCAGCCACGTCGCGTTCGAAGGGATGCCGGATGAGGCCTCCCACGGGTTTACCGGCAGCCTGCACGCCTCACAGGACCCACCCACAATGGGTACGGCTAGGATCGACCCAGGATCTACTGGCCTCCACAAGGAGATCCCAGCCGGGTGCCGTTCAGTGGTGTTCCACACAAATGTGCGTGGATCAGGCGGAATGGCACCTGGGGGGGGCAGGCCATCGCCTCCCCCTGGGTGGTCAGGGTCAGGGCACGGTGACCCATTGCCCTCCTGCTAGCACTGCAGAGGTGCCCAGGTAGCACTGCAAAGCTAGGATCACTCAGGGTGCCTGGGGGCCAGGATGGCTCTGCCAAGGGTTAGAGCCTGAGAGGGGTCCATGCAGGGTGGGGTGGGGTAGGGGTGCGGGGTGCCTGTAAGGTCCCCATCCCGTCTGTGATGATCTTGCGGCGGTAGCCACCCAGAGTCCAGCTCCAAGTGTGATTAGATAACGGTGGGGAACTCGCCAACAGAACTGGCGGGAAACCCCCAGCAAAACCCTGGGGCTGGTTTAGCACAGTGGGCTAAACAGCTGGCTTGTAATGCAAAACGCCCGATCTCGTCTGATCTTGGAAGCTAAGCAGACTCGGGCCTGGTTAGTACTTGGATGGAAGACCGCCTGGGAATATCAGGTGCAGTAGGCTTTAAGGGCTGGTTTAGCACAGTGGGCTAAACAGCGGGCTTGTAATGCAGAACAATGCCAGCAGCGCAGGTTCAATTCCCGTACCGGCCTCCCCGAACAGGCACCGGAATGTGGCGATGAGGGGCTTTTCACAGTAACTTCATTGAAGCCGACTTCTGACAATAAGCGATTATTATTATTATTAAAATCCGCCACAGATGACACTTAAAAACCTTTCCATTAGACCGCATCCACAGGCTGCGATGTTCTGGTCCCTTGGCTCCCCACCTGAAGTCAATGGACTTTCCAATTTTCTGTCCGGCCCATGATGATTCCTGTCACGGGTGGAGGGGGATCCCTGCCACAGATGGAAATTGTCATTGAGCGGCCTGAGGAATTGGAGTTGCTCCCTTTGTAACTCAGGATCTGCTAAAAGGTGAGCCAGTCAGTCGGAGTAGTTTTCGTAATACTTGCCACAAAGTGATCAGCTTTCGAGGTTATGTTCTGCTGTTAGTTTGGACTTCACCCTGTACTGTGTACATTAACTGGGGAGGCAGATGCGAAGTGATATTGTCGCTGGACTAGTAATCGAGAGACCCAGGGTAATGTTCTGGGGACCCGGGTTCAAATCAAAATTGAATTCAATAAAAATCTGGAATTAAAAGTCCAGTGATGATCAAGACTGTCGTAAAAACCCATCTGGTTCACTGTGTCCTTTCGGGATCTGGCCCACATGTGGCTCCAGATCCACAGCAACACACTTCATGCTTAAAATGCCCTCAGGGATGGACAATAAATGCTGCAGCGACGCCATGAACGAATAAGGGGAAAAAATGCATTGGATGCTGATCTGCTGAACTCTCTTAGGTCCACACGGTAACCAAAGGGGAGACTAGGGGCAGGGATTCTCTGTTCCTGAGACTAAGGGCTGGATTCTCCGATTTTGAGGCTGTTTCCGGAGGAAGGGTCTGGTCTTACGGCCCAAATGTCGGCGGCGCCCCCGCACCAATGCTCCACGAGGTGGGAGGGGGGGGGCTAGCAGCCGCGCCATGTAAAGCTCCTGGCTTTACCTTCAGATACAGATGGAGAATGGCCGGGTCCGTGGCCACGCAGTTCAACATGGCGGCGACTGCACGCGGACCCGGCCTGCCAGACCCCGTAAGCCCCTTCGACACCCCCGAACCATCCCCCACCAGTCCCCCCCAGCCCCCACCGAAATCCCCCCCCCCACCCCTCCGGCGCCACTGGACACAGTCCGCAGCCCCAAGCGAGGTCCCTGAAAACTGAGAGGATACGTGACTGACGCCGTTGGCACATCGGGGGCAGAGCATTGGATGAGGGCCTCAAGTGACGTCCCGACTGTGTGTGCTGTACTCCGCAATTACGCTGTTTGAGGCGGCGGAGCGTCTGAGAAACGCCCCCCCCTCCCGATTTCGCCGTAAAAACGCATTCTCCGGCCAATCGCCGAACACGGTATTGGCGTCGGCAAATCGGAGAATCCCACCCTAAGTGTTGACACCGGCTCAGAATTCGCAGAGTTCCACCACGGGTGCCGTAGGACCGATTCTGCTATTGGCAAGGGACTAGCACCAGTGACATGTGGAGCACAATTGATTCTAATGATTGACACTCAGGAGGCTGACAAGCCTCATATATACACTTCACTCCCCACACACCAACCCAGCCAACAAGATGGCAGCACGGAGAGCAGCACCGCGATTTACAGACGCCGGGCCGGAGACCATGCTGGGCACGGTAGAGGAGAGGCGGGCCACCCTGAATCCCAGCCCGGGAAGGAGGCTGCCACCTATCGACATTCGCCATGCCTGGGCGCAGGTGGTCAGCCGCACCAGCAATACCATCTAGAATGGGCAGCAGTGCCGTAAAAAACTGCACAACTTCCCCAGGGCAGCCAGGCCGAGTAGGCAACACTGTGCCCCTGGCATCAACCCCTGTCCCACACACCCAGAGGGATTGAGTTTCGGAGCCATGAGGTCATGTTGCAGCTGTACAAAACTCTGGTGCGGCCGCATTTGGAGTATTGCGTGCAGTTCTGGTCGCCGCATTATAGGAAGGATGTGGAAGCATTGGAAAGGGTGCAGAGGAGATTTACCAGAATGTTGCCTGGTATGGAGGGAAGATCTTATGAGCAACGGCTGAGGGACTTGAGGCTGTTTTCGTTAGAGAGAAGAAGGTTAAGAGGTGACTTAATTGAGGCATACAAGATGATCAGAGGATTGGTCAGGGTGGACAGTGAGAGCCTTTTTCCTCGGATGGTGATGTCTAGCACGAGGGGACATAGCTTTAAATTGAGGGGTGATAGATATAGGACAGATGTCAGAGGTAGGTTCTTTACTCAGAGAGTAGTAAGGGCGTGGAATGCCCTGCCTGCAACAGTAGTGGACTCACCAACATTAAGGGCATTTAAATGGTCATTAGATAAACATATGGATGATAATGGAATAGAGTAGATGGGCTTTAGAGTGGTTTCACAGGTCAGCGCAACATCGAGGGCCGAAGGGCCTGTACTGCGCTGTAATGTTCTATGTTCGATGTTCTATAACCCTACCCGCCTCTCCACCCGGAGTGCGTCCTGGATGGATTGGCCATGCTAAATTGCCCCGTGGAGTCCAAAGGTTGGGTGGGGTTACGGGGATAAGCAGGGAGAATGGGCCTAGGTAGGGTCGGTACAGACTTGATGAGCCGAATGGCTTCTTTCTGCACTGTAGGATTTTGTACAGAGGCCACTCCCATAGTGGGTCAAAGAGCACATCTACATTGACATCTCGGAGAGGAGCAATCCTTCAAATAGGAGGTGAAAATGGAGTTGTGCCACCATTCAGCATCAAACCAGGGCATGGACAATAGTGCCCTATCTAAAACCTGCCCCTTCTAAGTTGTAGCGAGCAGTACCAGCATCATCTCCTACTTCACCACAATCAACAAGGCCACTGCAGCTCCCGAATGGAAAACATTCCGTGCCCCATGGATACAGCAAAACCAGTGAGCGAGTATTAGATTTCACCCACACCACAAGCTTGCACATGGAAGAGTAAAATGGAAAGATTTGCATTTATATAGCATCTTTCGCAAACTCAGAAGGGCGGCACGATGGCAGAGAGTTTAGCACTGCTGCCTTCCAGCTCCAGGGACCGGGTTCAATTCCGGCCTCGGGTGACTGTGTGGAGTCTCCACGTTGTCCCCGTATCTGTGTGGGTTTCCTCCGGGTGCTCCGGTTTCCTCCCACAATCCAAAGATGATGTGCAGGTTGGGTGGATTGGCAAAATCGCTAAATTGCCCTTAGTGTCCAAAAGGTTAGGTGGGGTTACTGGGATAGAGTGGAGGTATGGGCTTAAGTAGGTGTTGACTTGATGGGCCGAATGGCCTCGTTCCACGCTATTAGTTCCATGATACTTCACGGGTATGTTTGAAGTGTAGTCTCTGTTGTAATGGAGGAAGCACGGCAGCTAATTTGGGCGAAACAAGGTCCAACAATCCCAAGCAGATCTTTTTGGTGATGTTGGTCGAGGGTTAATATTGGCCAGGATGCCCAGGAGAACTCCCTCGCTCTAGTTCCAACTCATGTAGTAAGGTCTTTTTAACGTAAACTCAACAGGGGATACATATAGGTTTAAGGTGCGAGGGGCAAGGTTTAGAGGAGATGTGCGAGGCAAGTTTTTTTACACAGAGGGTAGTGGGTGCCTGGAACTCGCTGCCGGAGGAGGTGGTGGAAGCAGGGACGATAGTGACGTTTAAGGGGCATCTTGACAAATACATGAATAGGATGGGAATAGAGGGATACAGACCCAGGAAGTGTAGAAGATTGTAGTTTCGACGGGCAGCATGGTCGGCACGGGCTTGGAGGGCCGAAGGGCCTGTTCCTGTGCTGTACTTTTCTTTGTTCTCTGTTCTACATGTTGTACAACTGAGCCTTCAGATTCATGTGCCAAGAATGGTTACTTGGCTAAGGCACCCAGGAAATCCTACCCTGGCCATCATAACCTTCAGAGCAAGAGAAATGAATGGCGCAAAAAGAAATTCAAGAAACAAAGGTAAGCAGGTATAGGGTCAATAGCCCGTACAATTTCATCATTTGACCTTCAAAACATCAAAGTCGGTTGTTTATCATTTTACAAATTGTGCAATTTAAATGAACCTTTACATTACACAATGTTTCCTGAAGGCACTAGGCAATTATAGCGAGTAACAGACTTTACATCTCTCTGCCACCAATTTAGACAAAGTTCAGACCTTCACTTTAGGATTGAACTCTGATCTAGTTATGTAGCAAAACTGCAGGAGTGCCCAACATCCTGGCAAACTTACGCGCACAATTATACAGTGAACTTACACTCACTCCCACATTCATGCCGTTCAAACAATAACCCGAACAACATAGGCAAAGGCAAGTACTAGCTTCAGACACGCTGCAGAGAGATTCTGGTGCTCACCAGACGTTTCAACTCCAGATTTGCAACCAAATAGGCAGGTGAACCGAGCCCCCAAAGGACAACCTCTGCTGCTCAAAGTAGCAAAATAAATGAACCCAGCAAATATATATATATATAAAAAGGTTAGGAGGGGTTATTGGGTTACGGGGATGGGGTGGAAGTGAGGCTGAAGTGG
Organism: Scyliorhinus torazame; assembly: GCF_047496885.1. Classification (NCBI taxonomy): domain Eukaryota; kingdom Metazoa; phylum Chordata; class Chondrichthyes; order Carcharhiniformes; family Scyliorhinidae; genus Scyliorhinus; species Scyliorhinus torazame. The sequence continues at coordinate 303,041,179 of NC_092710.1, forward strand.
GTCGGTGCAGACTCGAAGGGCCGAATGGCCTCCTTCTGCACTGTATGTTCTATAACAAACATTTGAATAGCTGACTAAGTAATAATATGCTGTCCACTTTTGTTTCCAATTGCAGTTTAGGCTAAAGTTATTGTAATATAATCGGTGTCCCATACGATGTCGACACTGTTTAAAAATACAGATGTTTATACAGGATGTCATTAGGACATCAATTTAAATTCCTGATTAAATCACATTTCATTTTTATCACATGCTATTCTTTGACATGAACTGGTAGTTATAGAGATTGAATATATAATTCTCCATTATGGCATGCAAGATGTGTTATGGGCCAGGGTTCAGAGAACCTCAAAGTGTATCATGGAGTTCACCTGACCCACAACTTTTAATGGATTGTGGTATGGGGAGCACACGGCCCACTCTACAGGTGTGGCGCAGCAGAAATGGAAAAGTATTTTTTAAAGCAAAACCATGTTTATTCTATGAACTCAAGTTCACCTTTTTACAACATACAGTGAACATCTTAGCAACCATTAATTCAAATACAACCCCCAAAGAATACAACATTAAGTAATCCTTTAAGCTTTCCTTTTAACATCCAAAAGACTTACAAAAACATAACCGTTAACAGAAGCACATCAGGTTAAAGTCACTACTGTTATTAGTTTTAAATCACCAGGATCGATTTACAGTCTTTAGATTACAGAGAGAGACTCTAATACACCTTCTGGCTGTGACTGCAGCTATCCAGCTCTGAAAACGAAATTAAAACACACCATGCAGCAAACAGCATAAAAACGAAAGTAAAAAGCTGACAGACAGCCCAGCTCCACCCACTCTCTGACATCACTGCAGTGATAAACACCCATTTCTTAAAGGTACTCTCACTACAGATATTTATATACACAGACATTTATAAACACCCATTTCTTAAAGGTACTCTCACATGACAGATGTATATTAGATATTTGGGGCGGGATTCACCGTTTCCCGATATCATAATCGGCGATCGGATGGAGAATCCCATTTTACTCCCAAATTCGGGGGCAGCGCCTGTTTGACGCCGGTTTCCTATCCTCCGCCCTTTCCGAAATGGCGTCATTGCATCGCGTGCCGCACGCCGCTGGAACGTCACCTGAAGGCCCACCCCCGATGCTCCCCCCCCTCCCCCCCCCCCCCCCGATGGGCCGAGTTCTCGACCGCGCGTGGGACGTGTGGTCTCAGCGGTCGGGAACCCGGCGTGCCGGCTACGGACTGTGTCTAGCATTGCCATAGTCGGTCGGGGTGGCTGGAGATGGAGGCTTCCGTGAGGGCTGGGGAGACTGGTGGGGTGGTGGCCAGGGGGGCACTATTTGGCAGTTCGGGTCCGCGCACGGCCGGTGCCATGTTTTACGGCGCGACGCTGCAAGTCGTCGCCATGCTCATGCGCAGCCACGGATCCGGCCATTCTCCAGCCGTTTGTATCATTGGAGCCGGGGGTTTTTCATCGGTCGCAGGATCGGTGAGAGTTCAGCACCAATTCTGACATTGTAAAACGGCACAGTTCCCACGCCAGCATCAGCACTTAGCCTCCAAACTGGGGAATCCAGCCAGCGGTCTGTCACAGTATTTGACATGTTTTTGCAAAATAGGTTTCTTTTAAAATTTAATACTTCAGAAACTTTAGTTACAAAGTGAAAATGGCAAACATGTTGTGTTAAACATTTGAGTGATTCAACGGCTCATTGGCAAACTTAACGGTGAAATATTTTATTTGTCCTGTAATAAAATGTTTACAAGTTGATCACTTATAGCATTTTTAATGTAATTAAAATGCCTCAGTCACTTTGCAGGAGCATTGCAGAGCAGAAGTGAACACCAAGCCACATAGGAAACATTAGGGAAGTGAACCAAAAGGTTGGTCAATAATAATAATATTCTTTAATTAGTGTCACACGTAGGCCTACAATAGGTTTTAAGGAATGCCTCAAGAGAAAAGATGGGGGCAGGACTGGGGGCGCAGTGGTTAGCACTGCTGCCTCACGGCGCCGAGATCCCATGTTCGATCCCGGCCCCGGGTCACTGACCGTGTGGAGTTTGCACATCCTCCCCATGGGTCTCCCCCCCACAAAAGATGTGCAGGGTAGATGGAGTGGCCACGCCAAATTGCCTCTTAATTGGAAAAAAATAATTGGGTGCTTTAAATTTTTAAAGAAAGAGTACTTCTGCTGGCGGCTATGAGGCGAGCAATCACACACCGCCTGGGCATTTCCTCTCTGCCCAATTATCAGGTGATTTTTGGGGGGAAGAAATTGGTACAGTTTTACAGAAATAGATCCCCTTTGGCGAGCGATGTCTGGCGGGTACAACACAAAGCACAAAGATTGGGCCTCAGAAGGGGATAAAATAGCGGAGGACTCTGTGGCGTCATTGCCCCCTCAGCGGACAACTGAGAAGTTGGTGGACTTCTTGTCGGATGAATTTAGGAAACAGCAACAAGTGGTTGCTGAGGACCTAATGAAAGCGATTGAGGGGCCGTGGCACCTATTCATGTGACCTTGGACAGGTTGGATCAGTGGGTGGAGGGCGACAATTAATAATAATAATAATCGCTTATTGTCACAAGCAGGCTTCAATGAAGTTACTGTGAAAAATTAAGAAGGCGGAGGAGGCGCTCACTGATCACGGCGATCGGATTGTCTCTTTGGAGGCAGAGGCGGCATTGCTGGCGGAGGAGCGAAAAGCATTAAAGGCCAAGGTCGACGACCTGGAGAGTCGCACCAGGCAGCAGAATTTAAGAATTGTTGGGCTGCTGGAAGGTACAAGAGCCACTGATTACATTTCGAAGATGTTTGGAAAGTAGATGGGGGAGGGAGTCTTGCCCACCCCGCCTGGGTTGGACTGGGCCCATCGGTCGCTGAGACAGAAGCCCAGTTCGGGGTAGCCACCACGGGCGATCATAGCCCCAATTTCATTGATACCTGGATAAGGAGCGGGTCCTGAGACGGGCGAAGGACAATCGAGGGTGCAAATGGGAGGGCCATGCCATCAGAATATATCAGGACGCCGGGGCAGAGTTGGTAAGGAGGCGCACGGCGTTTTAACAAGGCAAAAGTGGCGCTCCGCAAGAACAACGTACGTTTTGGGATGGTGCACCCAGCTCAACTCTGGGTTACCTTCAGAGACAGCTACTTTGACACGCCGGAGTAAGCAAATGACTTTTGTTAAGAAACACAGATTGTGGAGGAATGGAAGTGTTTGAGGACTAAGGTCTTGCTTGCTTGTCATTCTTGCGTTCTTCTGTATTTTTATTTTTGGGTGGGATGGTTGTGAAGTGGGAGAGGGTGTGTTGTTGTTATGGGGCTTGTACCTGGGTGAATTTGGGGGTTATTTACTGTATTGTTGGAACTGTTTGGGGGAGGGGATTTGGGCGTGGTTCTTTATTTTCTGCCTGTAATGTTTGGTATTGAAGTTGGGTATGGGTTAGAGGGGCTGTTTGTTGATTCATTGTGTGATAGACTTTGATTTTTACCCTTGGTGGGGTTCACCCTGCTAGCAGTTTAGCCAGTTAACAGGAGCGGATTGGGGGAGATGGCTGCAGTTGGTTACCGACGGGAGTGGGGCGGGTTTCTTTTGTTTCTGGGGTTGGGTTGGGGGTGCTGTTTAGTTCCTGGTGGGTTGTTCGCCGTGTGCTCGGTGGGAAGTGGGGGAGGGGAGAATATGGCCGATTCTGGGAGTGGGGGTGAAGAGCCCCCCCCTGTTCGGCTGGTCAGGGTTGGAATGTGAAGAAATTAAATGGACCAGTTCAAAGGGCCAGAACTGAAGAATCTAGATTGGGCCAGATGTTTGTGGGTAAATCAACACCTGGCATGTGGGAGGCTTTCAAATGTCAGTTGATAGGAATTCAGGACCGGCATGTCCCTGTGAAGAGGAAGGATAATTATGGCAAGTTTTGGGAACCTTGGATAACGAGGGTAAATGGGAAGCATTTGTAAGGGCTAAAAGACTGGGAACAGACAAATCCTGAGAGGAATTTAAGGAAAGTAGGAAGGGAATTTAAGGAAAGTAGGTAAAGGTATCAGGAGGGCTAAAAGGGGTCATGAAAAATCATTGGCAATCAGGATTAAGGAAAAGCACACAGGGCTTTTTATATGTATATAAAGAGCAAGAGGATAGCCAGGGAAAGGATTGGGCCCACTCGAGGGCAGGAGAGAGAATGAATCTATGCCTGGAACCAGAGGAAGTGAGCGAGATACTAAATGAGTACTTTACATCAGTATTCAACAAAAGAAGGATTGATGGATATGAGTCTGGAGAAGGGTGTGTAGATAGTCTGGATCACATTGAGATCAAAAAGGGAGGAGGTGTTGGGCATTTGAAAATTATTAGGTTAGGTACGTCCCCAGGGCCTGATGGGATCTACCCCAGAATACGGAGGGAGGCAAAGGAGAAAATTGCCTTGACATAAATATTTGTATCCTCACTGTCTACAGGGGAGGTCCCAGAGGACTGGAGAGTAACTAATGTTGTTCCTTTGTTGAAGAAATGTAGCAAGGGGGTGGCTCGGTGATGCAGTGGTTACCACAGATGCCTCACGCTGCTGAGGACCCGCGTCTGATCCCAGCCCCAGGTCACTGTCCATGTGGAGTTTGCACATTTTCTCCATGTCTGCGTGGGTCTCACCCCCACAACACAAAGATGTGCAGGTTAGGTGGGTTAGGGATGCTAAAATTGCCCCTTAATTGGAAAAAAGAATTATCTGCTCTAAATATATATTTTTTTAAAGGGTAGCAAGGATAATCCAGGAAATTACAGAGCCTTACATCAGTGGTAGGGAAATTATTGGTGAGGATTCACTCCCATTTGAAGCAAGTTAGTTAGAGGCAGCATGGTTTTGTGAAGGGAAGGTCGTGTCTCACTAACTCGATCAAGTTTTTCGAGGGAGTGACGAAGGCGATTGATGAAGGAAGGGCAGTGGATGTTGTATACATGGACTTCAGTAAGGCCTTTGACAAGGTCGATCATACTGGTCACATGGGATCAGAGGTGAGATGGCAAGTTCGATACAGAACTGGCTCCGTCATTGAAGACAGAGGGCAGCAGTGGAAGAGTGCGTTTCTGAATGGAGGGTTGTGACCAGGGCTGTGACCAGTGACCAAAGGTCCGCAGGGATCAGTGCTGGGACCTTTGCTGTTTGTAGTATATATAAATGATCTGGAGGAAAATGTAACTGCTCTGATTAGTAAGTTAGTGGACGACACAAATAATAAATAATCTTTATTAGTGTCACAAGTCGGCTGAAGTTACTGAAAAAGGTTGGTGGAATTACATATAGCGATGAGGACTGTCAGAGGATAAGGATCAATTGGAGATTTGGGCAGAGAGATGGCAGATGTAGTTTAATCTGGATGTGAGGTAATGCATTTTGGAAGGTCTAATACATCTGGGAATATATCCAGAAAATGACAGAACCCTAAAGAGTATTGACTGTCAGAGAGATCTGGGTATACAGGTCCACAGGCCACTGAAAGTGCCAACGCAGGTGGAGAAGGTAGTCCAGAAGGCAAACGGCATGCTTGCCCTCAATCGGCTGGGGTATTGAATGACAATATTGGTAAGTCATGCTGCAGCCGTATAGACTCTTAGTTAGACCATACTCGGAATATATTCAATTCTGAGATAGGGAGGGAGAAGGAGATGAGAGAGATAGGGAGGGGGATGGAGATGAGAGAGATAGGGAGGGGGATGGAGATGAGAGAGATAGGGAGGGAGAAGGAGATGAGAGAGATAGGGAGGGGGATGGAGATGAGAGAGATAGGGAGGGGGAAGGAGATAAGAGAGATAGGGAGGGAGATGGAGGTGAGAGAGATAGGGAGGGGGAGGGAGATGAGAGAAATAGGGAGGGGGATGGAGATGAGAGAGAGAGAGAGAGGGGGACGGAGATGAGAGAGAGAGGGAGGGGGATGTAGGTGAGAGAGATTGGGAGGGGGATGGAGATGAGAGAGATAGGGAGGGGGATGGAGATGAGAGAGATAGGGAGGGGGTGGAGATTAGAGAGATAGGGAAGGAGATGGAGATGAGAGAGATAGGGAGGGGGATGGAGATGGGGGAGATAGGGAGGGGGATGGAGATGAGAGAGATAGGGAGGGGGATGGTGGTGAGAGAGATAGGGAGGGGGATGGAGATGAGGGAGATAGGGAGGGGGATGGAGATGAGAGAGATAGGGAGGGGGGTGGAGATGAGAGAGATGGGAAGGGGGATGGAGATGCGAGAGATAGAGAGGGGGATGGAGATGAGAGAGATAGGGAGGGAGATGGAGATGAGAGCGATAGGGAGGGGGATGGAAATGAGAGAGATAGGGAGAGGAATGGAGATGAGAGCGATAGGGAGGGGAATGGAGATGAGAGTGATAGGGAGGGGGATGGAGGGGAGAGAGATAGGGAGGGGAATGGAGGTGAGAGAGATAGGGAGGGGAATGGAGATGAGGGAGATAGTGAGGGGGTTGAAGATGAGAGAGATATGGAGGGGGATGGTGGTGAGAGAGATAGCGAGGGGAATGGAGATGAGGGAGATAGGGAGGGTGATGGAGAAGAGAGAGATAGGGAGATGGAGATGAGAGAGATAGGGAGGGGGATGGAGATGAGAGAGATAGGGAGGGAGATGCAGATGAGAGAGATAGGGAGGGGGATGGAGATGAGAGGGAGATGCAGATGAGAGAGATAGGGAGGGGGATGGAGATGAGAGAGATAGGGAGGGGGTGGAGATGAGAGAGATAGGGAGGGGAATGGAGATGAGGGAGATAGGGAGGGGGATGGAGATGAGAGAGATAGGGAGGGGGATGGAGATGAGAGTGATAGGGAGGGGGATGGAGGGGAGAGAGATAGGGAGGGGAATGGAGGTGAGAGAGATAGGGAGGGGAATGGAGATGGGGGAGATAGGGAGGGGGTTGAAGATGAGAGAGATAGGGAGGGGGATGGTGGTGAGAGAGATAGGGAGGGGAATGGAGATGAGGGAGATAGGGAGGAGGATGGAGATGAGAGAGATAGGGAGGGAGATGGAGATGAGAGAGATAGGGAGGGGGATGGAGATGAGAGAGATAGGGAGGGAGATGGAGATGAGAGAGATAGGGAGGGGAATGGAGATGAGAGAGATAGGGAGGGGGATGGTGGTGAGAGAGATAGGGAGGGAGATGGAGATGAGAGAGATAGGGAGGGGGATGGTGGTGAGAGAGATAGGGAGGGAGATGGAGATGAGAGAGATAGGGAGGGGAATGGAGATGAGAGAGATAGGGAGGGGGATGGTGGTGAGAGAGATAGGGAGATGGAGATGAGAGAGATAGGGAGGGGGATGGAGATGAGTTAGATAGGGAGGGAGATGGAGGTTAGAGAGATAGGGAGGGAGATGGAGATGAGAGAGGTAGGGAGGGGAATGGAGATGAGGGAGATAGGGAGGGGGATGGAGATGAGAGAGATAGGGAGGGAGATGGAGATGAGGGAGATAGGGAGGGAGATGAAGATGAGGGAGATAGGGACGGAGATGGAGGTGAGAGAGATAGGGAGGGAGATGGAGATGAGAGAGATAGGGAGGGGGATGGAGGTGAGAGAGATAGGGAGGGGAATGGAGATGAGGGAGATAGGGAGGGGGATGGAGGTGAGAGAGGTAGGGAGGGGAATGGAGGTGAGAGAGATAGGGAGGGGGATGGAGATGACAGGGATAGTGAGGGATGGAGATGAGAGAGATAGGGAGGGAGATTGTGATTAGAGAGATAGGGAGGGAGATGGAGGTGAGAGAGATAGGGAGGGAGATGGAGGTGAGAGAGATAGGGAGGGTGATGGAGATTAGAGAGATAGGGAGGGAGATGGAGATTAGAGAGATAGGGAGGGGATGGAGCTGAGGGGGATAGTGAGGGGGTTGAAGATGAGAGAGATAGGGAGGGGGATGGTGGTGAGAGAGATAGCGAGGGGAATGGAGATGAGGGAGATAGGGAGGAGAATGGAGGTGTGAGAGATAGGGAGGGGGATGGAGATGAGAGAGATAGGGAGGCGGATGGAGGTGAGGGTGATAGGGAGGGGATGGAGATGACAGAGATAGGGAGGGGGATGGAGATTAGAGAGATAGGGAGGGGGATGGAGATTAGAGAGATAGGGAGGGGGATGGAGGTGAGGGAGATAGGGAGGGGGTGGAGATGAGAGAGATAGGGAGGGGAATGGAGATGAGGGAGATAGGGAGGGGGATGGAGATGAGAGAGATAGGGAGGGGGATGGAGGTGAGAGTGATAGGGAGGGGGATGGAGGGGAGAGAGATATGGAGGGGAATGGAGGTGAGAGAGATAGGGAGGGGAATGGAGATGGGGGAGATAGGGAGGGGGTTGAAGATGAGAGAGATAGGGAGGGGGATGGTGGTGAGAGAGATAGGGAGGGGAATGGAGATGAGGGAGATAGGGAGGGGGATGGAGATGAGAGAGATAGGGAGGGAGATGGAGATGAGAGAGATAGGGAGGGGGATGGAGATGAGAGAGATAGGGAGGGAGATGGAGATGAGAGAGATAGGGAGGGGGGTGGAGATGAGAGAGATAGGGAGGGGGATGGAGATGAGAGAGATAGGGAGGGAGATGGAGGTTAGAGAGATAGGGAGGGAGATGGAGATGAGAGAGGTAGGGAGGGGAATGGAGATGAGGGAGATAGGGAGCGGGATGGAGATGAGGGAGATAGGAAGGGTGATGGAGGTGAGAGAGATATGGACAGAGATGGAGGTGAGGGAGATAGGGAGGGAGATGGAGGTGAGAGAGATAGGGAGGGGGATGGAGAAGAGAGAGATAGGGAGGGGGTTGGAGATGAGAGATAGGGAGGAGGATGGAGATGAGAGATAGGGAGGGGGATGGAGATGAGAAAGATAGGGAGGGGGATGGAGATGAGAGAGATAGGGAGTGGGATGGAGATGAGAGTGATAGGGAGGGAGATGGAGATGAGAGAGATAGGGAGGGAGATGGAGATGAGAGAGATAGGGAGGGAGATGGAGATGAGAGCGTTAGGGAGGGGGATGGAGATGAGAGAGATAGGGAGGGGGATGGAGATGAGAGAGATAGGGAGGGGATGGAGATGAGAGAGATAGGGAGGGGGTGGAGATGAGAGAGGGAGGGGAATGGAGATGAGGGAGATAGGGAGGGGGATGGAGATGAGAGAGATAGGGAGGGGGGTGGAGGGGAGAGATATAGGGAGGGGAATGGAGGTGAGAGAGATAGGGAGGGGAATGGAGATGAGGGAGATAGGGAGGGGGATGGAGATGAGAGAGATAGGGAGGGAGAAGGAGATGAGAGACATAGGCAGGGGGTGGAGATGAGAGAGCTAGTGAGGGGAATGGAGATGAGGGAGATAGGGAGGGGGATGGAGATGAGAGAGATAGGGAGGGGGATGGAGGGGAGAGAGATAGGGAGGGGAATGGAGGTGAGAGAGATAGGGAGGGGAATGGAGATGAGGGAGATAGAGAGGGGGATGGAGATGAGCGAGATAGGGAGGGGGATGGTGGTGAGAGAGATAGGGAGGGAGATGGAGATGAGTGAGATAGGGAGGGGGATGGAGATGAGATAGATAGGGAGGGAGATGGAGGTTAGAGAGATAGGGAGGGAGATGGAGATGAGAGAGGTAGGGAGGGGAATGGAGATGAGAGAGGTAGGGAGGGGAATGGAGATGAGGCAGATAGGGAGCGGGATGGAGATGAGAGGGATAGGGAGAGAGATGGAGATGAGAGAGATAGGGAGGGGGATGGAGATGAGAGGGAGATGCAGATGAGAGAGATAGGGAGGGGGATGGAGATGAGAGAGATAGGGAGGGGGTGGAGATGAGAGAGATAGGGAGGGGAATGGAGATGAGGGAGATAGGGAGGGGGATGGAGATGAGAGAGATAGGGAGGGAGAAGGAGGGGAGAGAGATAGGGAGGGGAATGGAGATGAGGGAGATAGGGAGGAGGATGGAGATGAGAGAGATAGGGAGGGAGATGGAGATGAGAGAGATAGGGAGGGGGATGGAGATGAGAGAGATAGGGAGGGAGATGGAGATGAGAGAGATAGGGAGGGGAATGGAGATGAGAGAGATAGGGAGGGGGATGGTGGTGAGAGAGATAGGGAGGGAGATGGAGATGAGAGAGATAGGGAGGGGGATGGTGGTGAGAGAGATAGGGAGGGAGATGGAGATGAGAGAGATAGTGAGGGGGATGGAGATGAGGGAGATAGGGAGCGGGATGGAGATGAGAGAGTTAGGGAGGGAGATGGAGATGAGAGAGATAGGGAGGGGAATGGAGATGAGAGAGATAGGGAGGGGGATGGTGGTGAGAGAGATAGGGAGATGGAGATGAGAGAGATAGGGAGGGGGATGGAGATGAGTTAGATAGGGAGGGAGATGGAGGTTAGAGAGATAGGGAGGGAGATGGAGATGAGAGAGGTAGGGAGGGGAATGGAGATGAGGGAGATAGGGAGGGGGATGGAGATGAGAGAGATAGGGAGGGAGATGGAGATGAGGGAGATAGGGAGGGAGATGGAGATGAGGGAGATAGGGACGGAGATGGAGGTGAGAGAGATAGGGAGGGAGATGGAGATGAGAGAGATAGGGAGGGGGATGGAGGTGAGAGAGATAGGGAGGGGAATGGAGATGAGGGAGATAGGGAGGGGGATGGAGGTGAGAGTGGTAGGGAGGGGAATGGAGGTGAGAGAGATAGGGAGGGGGATGGAGATGACAGGGATAGTGAGGGATGGAGATGAGAGAGATAGGGAGGGAGATTGTGATTAGAGAGATAGGGAGGGAGATGGAGGTGAGAGAGATAGGGAGGGAGATGGAGGTGAGAGAGATAGGGAGGGTGATGGAGATTAGAGAGATAGGGAGGGAGATGGAGATTAGAGAGATAGGGAGGGGATGGAGCTGAGGGGGATAGTGAGGGGGTTGAAGATGAGAGAGATAGGGAGGGGGATGGTGGTGAGAGAGATAGCGAGGGGAATGGAGATGAGGGAGATAGGGAGGAGAATGGAGGTGTGAGAGATAGGGAGGGGGATGGAGATGAGAGAGATAGGGAGGCGGATGGAGGTGAGGGTGATAGGGAGGGGATGGAGATGACAGAGATAGGGAGGGGGATGGAGATCAGAGAGATAGGGAGGGGGATGGAGATTAGAGAGATAGGGAGAGGGATGGAGGTGAGGGAGATAGGGAGGGGGTGGAGATGAGAGAGATAGGGAGGGGAATGGAGATGAGGGAGATAGGGAGGGGGATGGAGATGAGAGAGATAGGGAGGGGGATGGAGGTGAGAGTGATAGGGAGGGGGATGGAGGGGAGAGAGATATGGAGGGGAATGGAGGTGAAAGAGATAGGGAGGGGAATGGAGATGGGGGAGATAGGGAGGGGGTTGAAGATGAGAGAGATAGGGAGGGGGATGGTGGTGAGAGAGATAGGGAGGGGAATGGAGATGAGGGAGATAGGGAGGGGGATGGAGATGAGAGAGATAGGGAGGGAGATGGAGATGAGAGAGATAGGGAGGGGGATGGAGATGAGAGAGATAGGGAGGGAGATGGAGATGAGAGAGATAGGGAGGGGGGTGGAGATGAGAGAGATAGGGAGGGGGATGGAGATGAGAGAGATAGGGAGGGAGATGGAGGTTAGAGAGATAGGGAGGGAGATGGAGATGAGAGAGGTAGGGAGGGGAATGGAGATGAGGGAGATAGGGAGCGGGATGGAGATGAGGGAGATAGGAAGGGTGATGGAGGTGAGAGAGATATGGACAGAGATGGAGGTGAGGGAGATAGGGAGGGAGATGGAGGTGAGAGAGATAGGGAGGGGGATGGAGAAGAGAAAGATAGGGAGGGGGTTGGAGATGAGAGATAGGGAGGGGGATGGAGATGAGAGATAGGGAGGGGGATGGAGATGAGAGAGATAGGGAGGGGGTGGAGATGAGAGAGATAGGGAGGGGGTGGAGATGAGAGAGGGAGGGGAATGGAGATGAGGGAGATAGGGAGGGGGATGGAGATGAGAGAGATAGGGAGGGGGGTGGAGGGGAGAGATATAGGGAGGGGAATGGAGGTGAGAGAGATAGGGAGGGGAATGGAGATGAGGGAGATAGGGAGGGGGATGGAGATGAGAGAGATAGGGAGGGAGAAGGAGATGAGAGACATAGGGAGGGGGTGGAGATGAGAGAGCTAGTGAGGGGAATGGAGATGAGGGAGATAGGGAGGGGGATGGAGATGAGAGAGATAGGGAGGGGGATGGAGGGGAGAGAGATAGGGAGGGGAATGGAGGTGAGAGAGATAGGGAGGGGAATGGAGATGAGGGAGATAGAGAGGGGGATGGAGATGAGCGAGATAGGGAGGGGGATGGTGGTGAGAGAGATAGGGAGGGAGATGGAGATGAGTGAGATAGGGAGGGGGATGGAGATGAGATAGATAGGGAGGGAGATGGAGGTTAGAGAGATAGGGAGGGAGATGGAGATGAGAGAGGTAGGGAGGGGAATGGAGATGAGAGAGGTAGGGAGGGGAATGGAGATGAGGCAGATAGGGAGCGGGATGGAGATGAGAGGGATAGGGAGAGAGATGGAGATGAGAGAGATAGGGAGGGGAATGGAGATGAGAGATAGGGAGGGTGATGGTGGTGAGAGAGCTAGGGAGGGAGATGGAGATGAGAGAGATAGGGAGGGGGATGGAGATGAGTTAGATAGGGAGGGAGATGGAGGTTAGAGAGATAGGGAGGGAGATGGAGATGAGAGAGGTAGGGAGGGGAATGGAGATGAGGGAGATAGGGAGGGGGATGGAGATGAGAGAGATAGGGAGGGAGATGGAGATGAGGGAGATAGGGAGGGAGATGGAGATGAGGGAGATAGGGATGGAGATGGAGGTGAGAGAGATAGGGAGGGAGATGGAGATGAGAGAGATAGGGAGGGGGATGGAGGTGAGAGAGATAGGGAGGGGAATGGAGATGAGGGAGATAGGGAGGGGGATGGAGGAGAGAGAGAGGGAGGGGAATGGAGGTGAGAGAGATAGGGAGGGGGTGGAGATGAGAGAGATAGGGAGGGGAATGGAGATGAGGGAGAAAGGGAGGGGGATGGAGATGAGAGAGAGAGGGAGGGGGATGGAGGGGAGAGAGATAGGGAGGGGAATGGAGGTGAGAGAGATAGGGAGGCGAATGGAGATGAGGGAGATAGGGAGGGGGATGGAGATGAGCGAGATAGGGAGGGGGATGGAGATGACAGAGGTAGGGAGGGGAATGGAGATGAGGGAGATAGGGAGGGAGATGGAGATGAGGGAGATAGGGACGGAGATGGAGGTGAGAGAGATAGGGAGGGAGATGGAGATGAGAGAGATAGGGTGGCGGATGGAGGTGAGAGAGATAGGGAGGGGGATGGAGGTGAGAGAGATAGGGAGGGGGATGGAGATGAGAAAGATAGGGAGGGGATGGAGATGAGAGAGATAGGGAGGGAGATGGAGGTAAGAGAGATAGGGAGGGGGATGGAGATGGCAGAGGTAGGGAGGGGATGGAGATGATAGAGATAGGGAGGGGAATGGAGATGAGAGAGATAGGGAGGGAGATGGAGATGAGAGAGATAGGGAGGGGGATGGAGGGGAGAGAGATAGGGAGGGGAATGGAGGTGAGAGAGATAGGGAGGGGAATGGAGATGAGGGAGATAGAGAGGGGGATGGAGATGAGCGAGATAGGGAGGGGGATGGTGGTGAGAGAGATAGGGAGGGAGATGGAGATGAGTGAGATAGGGAGGGGGATGGAGATGAGATAGATAGGGAGGGAGATGGAGGTTAGAGAGATAGGGAGGGAGATGGAGATGAGAGAGGTAGGGAGGGGAATGGAGATGAGAGAGGTAGGGAGGGGAATGGAGATGAGAGAGGTAGGGAGCGGGATGGAGATGAGAGGGATAGGGAGAGAGATGGAGATGAGAGAGATAGGGAGGGGAATGGAGATGAGAGAGATAGGGAGGGAGATGGAGGTTAGAGAGATAGGGAGGGAGATGGAGATGAGAGAGGTCGGGAGGGGGATGGAGGTGAGAGAGATAGGGAGGGGAATGGAGATGAGGGAGATAGGGAGGGGGATGGAGGTGAGAGAGATAGGGAGGGGATGGAGATGAGAGAGATAGGGAGGGGGATGGAGATGAGAGAGATGGGGAGGGGGCTGGAGGTGAGAGAGATTGGGAGTGGAATGGCGATGAGAGAGATAGGGAAGGAGATGGAGATGAGGGAGACAGGGAGGGAGATGGAGATGAGAGAGATAGGGAGGGGGATGGAGGTGAGAGAGATAGGGAGGGGGATGGAGATGACAGGGATAGTGAGGGATGGAGATGAGAGAGATAGGGAGGGAGATTGTGATTAGAGAGATAGGGAGGGAGATGGAGGTGAGAGAGATAGGGAGGGAGATGGAGGTGAGAGAGGTAGGGAGGGGGATGGAGATTAGACAGATAGGGAGGGAGATGGAGATTAGAGAGATAGGGAGGGGGATGGAGGTGAGGGAGATAGGGAGGGGATGGAGATGACAGAGATACGGAGGGGATGGAGATGAGAGAGATAGGGAGGGGGTTGGAGGTGTGAGAGATGAGGAGGGGGATGGAGATGAGAGAGATAGGGAGGGGGATGGAGATGAGAGAGTTAGGGAGGCGGATGGAGGTGAGGGAGATAGGGAGGGGATGGAGATGACAGAGATAGGGAGGGGGATGGAGATTAGAGAGATAGGGAGGGGGATGGAGATTAGAGAGAGAGGGAGGGGGATGGAGGTGAGGGAGATAGGGAGGGGATGGAGATGACAGAGATAGGGAGGGGATGGAGATGAGAGAGATAGGGAAGGGGATGCAGGTGTGAGAGATAGGGAGGGGGATGGAGATGAGAGAGATAGGGAGGGTGATGGAGGTGAGGGAGATAGGGAGGGGATGGAGATGACCGAGATAGGGAGGGGGATGGTGGTGTGAGAGATAGGGAGCGGGATGGAGATGAAAGAGATAGTGAGGTGGATGGAGTTGAGAGAGATAGCGAGGGAGATGGAGGTGAGAGAGATAGGGAGGGAGATGGAGGTGAGAGAGATAGGGAGGGAGATGGACGTGAGAGAGATAGGGAGGGGGATGGAGATTAGAGAGATAGGGAGGGGGATGGAGATTAGAGAGATAGGGAGGGGGATGGAGGTGTGAGAGATAGGGAGGGGGATGGAGGTGTGAGAGATAGGGAGGGGGATGGAGATTAGAGAGATAGGGAGGGGGATGGAGGTGAGGGACATAGGGATGGGATGGAGATGACAGAGATAGGGAGGGGATGGAGATGAGGGAGATAGGGAGGGGATGGAGCTGAGGGAGATAGGGAGGGGATGGATATGACAGAGATAGGGCGGGGATGGAGATGAGAGAGATAGGGAGGGGAATGGAAATGAGAGAGATAGGGAGGGAGATGGAGATGAGAGAGATAGGGAGGGGGATGGAGATGAGAGAGATAGGGAGGGAGATTGTGATTAGAGAGATAGGGAGGGGATGGAGATGAGCGAGATAGGGAGGGGGATGGAGCTGAGGGAGATAGGGAGGAGGATGAAGGTGAGAGAGATAGAGAGGTGATGGAGATGACAGAGATAGGGAGGGGGATGGAGGTGAGGGAGATAGGGAGGGAGATGAAGGTGAGTGAGATAGGGAGGGAGATGGAGATGAGAGAGATAGGGAGGGAGATGGAGATTAGAGAGATAGGGAGGGGGGGGAGATGAGAGAGATCGGGAGGGAGATGGAGATGACAGGGATAGGAAGGGGGATGGAGATGAGAGAGATAGGGAGGGGGATGGAGGTGAGAGAGATAGGGAGGGAGATGGAGATGAGAGAGATAGGGAGGGAGATGTAGATGAGAGAGATAGGGAGGGGGATGGAGATGAGAGAGTTAGGGAGGGTGATTGAGGTTAGAGAGATATGATGGGGGATGGAGATGAGGGAGATAGGGAGGGGAATGGAGGTGAGTGAGATCGGGAGGGAGATGGAGATGAGAGAGATAGGGAGGGAGATGAAGGAGAGAGAGATAGGGAGGGGATGGAGATGACAGAGATAGGGAGGGGGATGGAGGTGAGGGATAGGGAGGGAGATGAAGGTGAGTGAGATAGGGAGGGAGATGGAGATGAGAGAGATAGGGAGGGAGATGGAGATTAGAGAGATAGGGAGGGGGTGGAGATGAGAGAGATCGGGAGGGAATTGGAGGTGACAGAGATAGGGAGGGGGATGGAGGTGAGAGAGATAGGGAGGGGGATGGAGATGGAGAGAGATAGGGAGGGAGATGGAGATGAGAGAGATAGGGAGGGAGATGTAGATGAGGGAGATAGGGAGGGGGATGGAGATGAGAGAGTTAGGGAGGGAGACGAAGATGAGAGAGATAGGGAGAGGGGTGGAGATGAGAGAGATATGGAGGTGAGAGAGATATGGAGGTTAGAGAGATGGGTTGGGGGATGGAGATGAGGGAGATAGGGAGGGGAATGGAGGCGAGTGAGATAGGGAGGGAGATAGAGATAGGGAGGGGGATGGTGGTTAGAGAGATAGGGAGGGGAATGGAGATGAGTGAGATAGGGAGGGGGATGGAGGTTAGAGAGATAGGGAGGGGGATGGAGGTTAGAGAGATAGGGAGGGGGATGGAGATGAGAGAGATAGGGAGGGGGATGGAGGTTAGAGAGATAGGGAGGAGGATGGAGATGAGGGAGATAGGGAGAGGGATGGAGGTGAGAGAGATAGGGAGGGAGATGGAGATGAGAGAGATAGGGAGGGGGATGGAGGTTAGCGAGATATGGAGGGGGATGGAGATGAGGGAGATAGGGCGGGGGATGGAGATTAGAGAGATAGGGAGGAGGATGAAGGTGAGAGAGATAGGGAGGGGGATGGTGGTGAGAGAGATAGGGAGGGAGATGGAGATGAGTGAGGTAGGGAGGGGGATGGAGATGAGATAGATAGGGAGGGAGATGGAGGTTAGAGAGATAGGGAGGGAGATGGAGATGAGAGAGGTAGGGAGGGGAATGGAGATGAGAGAGGTAGGGAGCGGGATGGAGATGAGAGGGATAGGGAGAGAGATGGAGATGAGAGAGATAGGGAGGGGAATGGAGATGAGAGAGATAGGGAGGGAGATGGAGGTTAGAGAGATAGGGAGGGAGATGGAGATGAGAGAGGTCGGGAGGGGGATGGAGGTGAGAGAGATAGGGAGGGGAATGGAGATGAGGGAGATAGGGAGGGGGATGGAGGTGAGAGAGATAGGGAGGGGATGGAGATGAGAGAGATAGGGAGGGGGATGGAGATGAGAGAGATGGGGAGGGGGCTGGAGGTGAGAGAGATTGGGAGTGGAATGGCGATGAGAGAGATAGGGAAGGAGATGGAGATGAGGGAGACAGGGAGGGAGATGGAGATGAGAGAGATAGGGAGGGGGATGGAGGTGAGAGAGATAGGGAGGGGGATGGAGATGACAGGGATAGTGAGGGATGGAGATGAGAGAGATAGGGAGGGAGATTGTGATTAGAGAGATAGGGAGGGAGATGGAGGTGAGAGAGATAGGGAGGGAGATGGAGGTGAGAGAGGTAGGGAGGGGGATGGAGATTAGACAGATAGGGAGGGAGATGGAGATTAGAGAGATAGGGAGGGGGATGGAGGTGAGGGAGATAGGGAGGGGATGGAGATGACAGAGATACGGAGGGGATGGAGATGAGAGAGATAGGGAGGGGGTTGGAGGTGTGAGAGATGAGGAGGGGGATGGAGATGAGAGAGATAGGGAGGGGGATGGAGATGAGAGAGTTAGGGAGGCGGATGGAGGTGAGGGAGATAGGGAGGGGATGGAGATGACAGAGATAGGGAGGGGGATGGAGATTAGAGAGATAGGGAGGGGGATGGAGATTAGACAGATAGGGAGGGAGATGGAGATTAGAGAGATAGGGAGGGGGATGGAGGTGAGGGAGATAGGGAGGGGATGGAGATGACAGAGATAGGGAGGGGATGGAGATGAGAGAGATAGGGAAGGGGATGCAGGTGTGAGAGATAGGGAGGGGGATGGAGATGAGAGAGATAGGGAGGGTGATGGAGGTGAGGGAGATAGGGAGGGGATGGAGATGACCGAGATAGGGAGGGGGATGGTGGTGTGAGAGATAGGGAGGGGGATGGAGATGAAAGAGATAGTGAGGGGGATGGAGTTGAGAGAGATAGCGAGGGAGATGGAGGTGAGAGAGATAGGGAGGGAGATGGAGGTGAGAGAGATAGGGAGGGAGATGGACGTGAGAGAGATAGGGAGGGGGATGGAGATTAGAGAGATAGGGAGGGGGATGGAGATTAGAGAGATAGGGAGGGGGATGGAGGTGTGAGAGATAGGGAGGGGGATGGAGGTGTGAGAGATAGGGAGGGGGATGGAGATTAGAGAGATAGGGAGGGGGATGGAGGTGAGGGACATAGGGATGGGATGGAGATGACAGAGATAGGGAGGGGATGGAGATGAGGGAGATAGGGAGGGGATGGAGCTGAGGGAGATAGGGAGGGGATGGATATGACAGAGATAGGGCGGGGATGGAGATGAGAGAGATAGGGAGGGGAATGGAAATGAGAGAGATAGGGAGGGAGATGGAGATGAGAGAGATAGGGAGGGGGATGGAGATGAGAGAGATAGGGAGGGAGATTGTGATTAGAGAGATAGGGAGGGGATGGAGATGAGCGAGATAGGGAGGGGGATGGAGCTGAGGGAGATAGGGAGGAGGATGAAGGTGAGAGAGATAGAGAGGTGATGGAGATGACAGAGATAGGGAGGGGGATGGAGGTGAGGGAGATAGGGAGGGAGATGAAGGTGAGTGAGATAGGGAGGGAGATGGAGATGAGAGAGATAGGGAGGGAGATGGAGATTAGAGAGATAGGGAGGGGGGGGAGATGAGAGAGATCGGGAGGGAGATGGAGATGACAGGGATAGGAAGGGGGATGGAGATGAGAGAGATAGGGAGGGGGATGGAGGTGAGAGAGATAGGGAGGGAGATGGAGATGAGAGAGATAGGGAGGGAGATGTAGATGAGAGAGATAGGGAGGGGGATGGAGATGAGAGAGATAGGGAGGGAGATTGTGATTAGAGAGATAGGGAGGGGATGGAGATGAGCGAGATAGGGAGGGGGATGGAGCTGAGGGAGATAGGGAGGAGGATGAAGGTGAGAGAGATAGAGAGGTGATGGAGATGACAGAGATAGGGAGGGGGATGGAGGTGAGGGAGATAGGGAGGGAGATGAAGGTGAGAGAGATCGGGAGGGAATTGGAGGTGACAGAGATAGGGAGGGGGATGGAGGTGAGAGAGATAGGGAGGGGGATGGAGATGGAGAGAGATAGGGAGGGAGATGGAGATGAGAGAGATAGGGAGGGAGATGTAGATGAGGGAGATAGGGAGGGGGATGGAGATGAGAGAGTTAGGGAGGGAGACGAAGATGAGAGAGATAGGGAGAGGGGTGGAGATGAGAGAGATATGGAGGTGAGAGAGATAGGGAGGGGGATGGAGGTTAGAGAGATGGGTTGGGGGATGGAGATGAGGGAGATAGGGAGGGGAATGGAGGCGAGTGAGATAGGGAGGGAGATAGAGATAGGGAGGGGGATGGTGGTTAGAGAGATAGGGAGGGGAATGGAGATGAGTGAGATAGGGAGGGGGATGGAGGTTAGAGAGATAGGGAGGGGGATGGAGATGAGAGAGATAGGGAGGGGGATGGAGGTTAGAGAGATAGGGAGGAGGATGGAGATGAGGGAGATAGGGAGAGGGATGGAGGTGAGAGAGATAGGGAGGGAGATGGAGATGAGAGAGATAGGGAGGGGGATGGAGGTTAGCGAGATATGGAGGGGGATGGAGATGAGGGAGATAGGGCGGGGGATGGAGATTAGAGAGATAGGGAGGAGGATGAAGGTGAGAGAGATAGGGAGGGGATGGAGATGACAGAGATAGGGAGGGACGTGGAGATGAGAGAGATAGGGAGGGGGATGGAGGTTAGAGAGATAGGGAGGGGGATGGAGATGAAGGAGATCAGGAGCGATGGAGATGAGAGATAGGGAGGGAGATGATGAGAGAGATACGGAGGGAGATGGAGATGAGAGAGATAGGGAGGGAGATGGACGTGAGAGAGATGGTGAGGGAGATGGAGATGAGAGAGATAGGGGGGGAGATGGAGATGAGTGAGATAGGGAGGGGGATGAGAGAGATAGGGAGGGGGATGGAGGTGAGAGAGATAGGGAGGGAGATGGAGATGAGGGAGATAGGGATGGAGATGAGAGAGATAGGGAGGGGGATGGAGATGACAGAGATAGGGAGGGAGATGGAGATGAGAGAGATAGGGAGGGAGATGGTGATGAGGGAGATAGGGAGGGAGATTGTGATTAGAGAGATAGGGAGGGAGATGGAGGTGAGAGAGATAGGGAGGGGAATGGAGATGAGGGAGATAGGGAGGGGGATGGAGGTGAGAGAGATAGGGAGGGGATGGAGATGAGAGAGATAGGGAGGGGGATGGAGATGAGAGAGATGGGGAGGGGGCTGGAGGTGAGAGAGATTGGGAGTGGAATGGCGATGAGAGAGATAGGGAAGGAGATGGAGATGAGGGAGACAGGGAGGGAGATGGAGATGAGAGAGATAGGGAGGGGGTGGAGGTGAGAGAGATAGGGAGGGGGATGGAGATGACAGGGATAGTGAGGGATGGAGATGAGAGAGATAGGGAGGGAGATTGTGATTAGAGAGATAGGGAGGGGGTTGGAGGTGTGAGAGATAAGGAGGGGGATGGAGATGAGAGAGATAGGGAGGGGGATGGAGATGAGAGAGTTAGGGAGGCGGATGGAGGTGAGGGAGATAGGGAGGGGATGGAGATGACAGAGATAGGGAGGGGGATGGAGATTAGAGAGATAGGGAGGGGGATGGAGATTACAGAGAGAGGGAGGGGGATGGAGGTGAGGGAGATAGGGAGGGGATGGAGATGACAGAGATAGGGAGGGGATGGAGATGAGAGAGATAGGGAAGGGGATGCAGGTGTGAGAGATATGGAGGGGGATGGAGATGAGAGAGATAGGGAGGGTGATGGAGGTGAGGGAGATAGGGAGGGGATGGAGATGACCGAGATAGGGAGGGGGATGGTGGTGTGAGAGATAGGGAGGGGGATGGAGATGAAAGAGATAGGGAGGGGGATGGAGGTGAGAGAGATAGCGAGGGAGATGGAGGTGAGAGAGATAGGGAGGGAGATGGAGGTGAGAGAGATAGGGAGGGAGATGGAGGTGAGAGAGATAGGGAGGGGGATGGAGATTAGAGAGATAGGGAGGGGGATGGAGATTAGAGAGATAGGGAGGGGAATGGGGGTGTGAGAGATAGGGAGGGGGATGGAGGTGTGAGAGATAGGGAGGGGGAAGGAGATTAGAGAGATAGGGAGGGGGATGGAGGTGAGGGACATAGGGATGGGATGGAGATGACAGAGATAGGGAGGGGATGGAGATGAGGGAGATAGGGAGGGGATGGAGGTGAGGGAGATAGGGAGGGGATGGATATGACAGAGATAGGGAGGGGATGGAGATGAGAGAGATAGGGTGGGGGATGGAGATGAGAGAGATAGGGAGGGAGATGGAGATGAGAGAGATAGGGAGGGGGATGGAGATGAGAGAGATAGGGAGGGAGATTGTGATTAGAGAGATAGGGAAGGGATGGAGATGAGAGAGATAGGGAGGGGGATGGAGCTGAGGGAGATAGGGAGGAGGATGAAGGTGAGAGAGATAGGGAGGTGATGGAGATGACAGAGATAGGGAGGCGGATGGAGGTGAGGGAGATAGGGAGGGAGATGAAGGTGAGTGAGATAGGGAGGGAGATGGAGATGAGAGAGATAGGGAGGGAGATGGAGATTAGAGAGATAGGGAGGGGGGAGATGAGAGAGATCGGGAGGGAGATGGAGATGACAGGGATAGGAAGGGGGATGGAGATGAGAGAGATAGGGAGGGGGATGGAGGTGAGAGAGATAGGGAGGGAGATGGAGATGAGAGAGTTAGGGAGGGTGATTGAGGTTAGAGAGATAGGATGGGGGATGGAGATGAGGGAGATAGGGAGGGGAATGGAGGTGAGTGAGATCGGGAGGGAGATGGAGATGAGAGAGATAGGGAGGGAGATGAAGGAGAGAGAGATAGGGAGGGGATGGAGATGACAGAGATAGGGAGGGGGATGGAGGTGAGGGAGATAGGGAGGGAGATGAAGGTGAGTGAGATAGGGAGGGAGATGGAGATGACGGATAGGAAGGGGGATGGAGATGAGAGAGATAGGGAGGGGGATGGAGATTAGAGAGATAGGGAGGGGGGGGGAGATGAGAGAGATCGGGAGGGAGATGGAGATGACAGGGATAGGAAGGGGGATGGAGATGAGAGAGATAGGGAGGGGGATGGAGGTGAGAGAGATAGGGAGGGAGATGGAGATGAGAGAGATAGGGAGGGGGATGGAGATGAGAGAGTTAGGGAGGGAGACGAAGATGAGAGAGATAGGGAGAGGGGTGGAGATGAGAGAGATATGGAGGTGAGAGAGATAGGGAGGGGGATGGAGGTTAGAGAGATAGGGTGGGGGATGGAGATGAGGGAGATAGGGAGGGGAATGGAGGCGAGTGAGATAGGGAGGGAGATAGAGATAGGGAGGGGGATGGTGGTTAGAGAGATAGGGAGGGGGATGGAGATGAGAGAGATAGGGAGGGGGATGGAGGTTAGAGAGATAGGGAGGGGGATGGAGATGAGAGAGATAGGGAGGGGGATGGAGGTTAGAGAGATAGGGAGGAGGATGGAGATGAGGGAGATAGGGAGAGGGATGGAGGTGAGAGAGATAGGGAGGGAGATGGAGACGAGAGAGATAGGGAGGGGGATGGAGGTTAGAGAGATATGGAGGGGGATGGAGATGAGGGAGATAGGGAGGGGGATGGAGATTAGAGAGATAGGGAGGAGGATGAAGGTGAGAGAGATAGGGAGGGGATGGAGATGACAGAGATAGGGAGGGACGTGGAGATGAGAGAGATAGGGAGGGGGATGGAGGTTAGAGAGATAGGGAGGGGGATGGAGATGAAGGAGATCAGGAGAGATGGAGATGAGAGATAGGGAGGGAGATGGAGATGAGAGAGACAGGGAAGGAGATGGAGATGAGAGAGATAGGGAGGGAGATGGACGTGAGAGAGATGGTGAGGGGGATGGAGATGAGAGAGATAGGGGGGGAGATGGAGATGAGTGAGATAGGGAGGGGGATGAGAGAGATAGGGAGGGGGGTGGAGGTGAGAAAGATAGGGATGGAGATGAGAGAGATAGGGAGGGAGATGGACGTGAGAGAGATGGTGAGGGGGATGGAGATGAGAGAGATAGGGAGGGGGATGGAGGTTAGAGAGATAGGGAGGGGATGGATATGACAGAGATAGGGAGGGGATGGAGATGAGAGAGATAGGGAGGGAGATGGACGTGAGAGAGATGGTGAGGGAGATGGAGATGAGAGAGATAGGGAGGGGGATGGAGATGAGAGAGATAGGGAGGGAGATTGTGATTAGAGAGATAGGGAAGGGATGGAGATGAGAGAGATAGGGAGGGGGATGGAGCTGAGGGAGATAGGGAGGAGGATGAAGGTGAGAGAGATAGGGAGGTGATGGAGATGACAGAGATAGGGAGGCGGATGGAGGTGAGGGAGATAGGGAGGGAGATGAAGGTGAGTGAGATAGGGAGGGAGATGGAGATGAGAGAGATAGGGAGGGAGATGGAGATTAGAGAGATAGGGAGGGGGGAGATGAGAGAGATCGGGAGGGAGATGGAGATGACAGGGATAGGAAGGGGGATGGAGATGAGAGAGATAGGGAGGGGGATGGAGGTGAGAGAGATAGGGAGGGAGATGGAGATGAGAGAGTTAGGGAGGGTGATTGAGGTTAGAGAGATAGGATGGGGGATGGAGATGAGGGAGATAGGGAGGGGAATGGAGGTGAGTGAGATCGGGAGGGAGATGGAGATGAGAGAGATAGGGAGGGAGATGAAGGAGAGAGAGATAGGGAGGGGATGGAGATGACAGAGATAGGGAGGGGGATGGAGGTGAGGGAGATAGGGAGGGAGATGAAGGTGAGTGAGATAGGGAGGGAGATGGAGATGACGGATAGGAAGGGGGATGGAGATGAGAGAGATAGGGAGGGGGATGGAGATTAGAGAGATAGGGAGGGGGGGGGAGATGAGAGAGATCGGGAGGGAGATGGAGATGACAGGGATAGGAAGGGGGATGGAGATGAGAGAGATAGGGAGGGGGATGGAGGTGAGAGAGATAGGGAGGGAGATG
The DNA here is from genome assembly GCF_047496885.1 of Scyliorhinus torazame. NCBI lineage: Eukaryota > Metazoa > Chordata > Chondrichthyes > Carcharhiniformes > Scyliorhinidae > Scyliorhinus > Scyliorhinus torazame. The sequence continues at coordinate 303,065,426 of NC_092710.1, forward strand.
GAGATGAGAGAGATAGGGAGGGGGATGGAGATGAGAGAGTTAGGGAGGGAGACGAAGATGAGAGAGATAGGGAGAGGGGTGGAGATGAGAGAGATATGGAGGTGAGAGAGATAGGGAGGGGGATGGAGGTTAGAGAGATAGGGTGGGGGATGGAGATGAGGGAGATAGGGAGGGGAATGGAGGCGAGTGAGATAGGGAGGGAGATAGAGATAGGGAGGGGGATGGTGGTTAGAGAGATAGGGAGGGGGATGGAGATGAGAGAGATAGGGAGGGGGATGGAGGTTAGAGAGATAGGGAGGGGGATGGAGATGAGAGAGATAGGGAGGGGGATGGAGGTTAGAGAGATAGGGAGGAGGATGGAGATGAGGGAGATAGGGAGAGGGATGGAGGTGAGAGAGATAGGGAGGGAGATGGAGACGAGAGAGATAGGGAGGGGGATGGAGGTTAGAGAGATATGGAGGGGGATGGAGATGAGGGAGATAGGGAGGGGGATGGAGATTAGAGAGATAGGGAGGAGGATGAAGGTGAGAGAGATAGGGAGGGGATGGAGATGACAGAGATAGGGAGGGACGTGGAGATGAGAGAGATAGGGAGGGGGATGGAGGTTAGAGAGATAGGGAGGGGGATGGAGATGAAGGAGATCAGGAGAGATGGAGATGAGAGATAGGGAGGGAGATGGAGATGAGAGAGATAGGGAAGGAGATGGAGATGAGAGAGATAGGGAGGGAGATGGACGTGAGAGAGATGGTGAGGGGGATGGAGATGAGAGAGATAGGGGGGGAGATGGAGATGAGTGAGATAGGGAGGGGGATGAGAGAGATAGGGAGGGGGGTGGAGGTGAGAAAGATAGGGATGGAGATGAGAGAGATAGGGAGGGGGATGGAGATGACAGAGATAGGGAGGGAGATGGAGATGAGAGAGATAGGGAGGGAGATGGTGATGAGGGCGATAGGGAGGGAGATGGAGATGAGAGAGATAGGGAGGGGGCTGGAGATTAGTGAGATAGGAGGGAGATGGAGATGAGAGAGATAGGGAGGGAGATGGTGATGAGAGAGATAGGGAGGGGATGGAGATTAGAGAGATAGGGAGGGGGATGGAGATTAGAGAGATAGGGAGGGAGATGGACGAGAGAGAGATAGTGAGGGGGTTGGAGCTGAGAGAGATAGGGAGGGGGATGGAGATGACAGGGATAGGGAGGAGGATGGAGATGAGAGAGATAGGGAGGGAGATGGAGATGAGAGAGATAGGGAGGGAGATGGTGATGAGAGAGATAGGGAGGGGGATGGAGGTTAGAGAGATCGGGAGGGAGATGGAGATGAGAGAGATAGGATGGAGATGAGAGAGATAGGGAGGGGGATGGAGATTAGAGAGATAGGGAGGGAGATGGAGGTGAGAGAGATAGGGAGGGGGATGGAGATTAGAGAGATAGGGAGGGAGATGGAGATGAGAGAGATAGGGAGGGAGATGGAGGTGAGAGAGATAGGGAGGGGGATGGAGATTAGAGAGATAGTGAGGGGGATGGAGATGGGAGAGATAGGGAGGAAGATGAGAGAGATAGGGAGGGAGATGGTGATGAGAGAGAAAGGGAGGGGGAGGGAGATTAGAGAGATAGGGAGGGGAATGGAGGTGATAGAGATAGGGAGGGAGATGGAGATGAGAGAGATAGGGAGGGAGATGGTGATGAGAGAGATAGGTAGGGGGATGGAGATTAGACAGATAGGGAGGGGGATGGAGATTAGAGAGATAGGATGGAGACGAGAGAGATAGGGAGGGGGATGGAGATTAGAGAGATAGGGAGGGAGATGGAGGTGACAGGGATAGGGAGGAGGATGGAGATGAGAGAGATAGGGAGGGAGATGGAGATGAGAGAGATAGGGAGGGAGATGGTGATGAGAGAGATAGGGAGGGGGATGGAGGTTAGAGAGATCGGGAGGGAGATGGAGATGAGAGAGATAGGATGGAGATGAGAGAGATAGGGAGGGGGATGGAGATTAGAGAGATAGGGAGGGAGATGGAGGTGAGAGAGATAGGGAGGGGGATGGAGATTATGGAGATAGGGAGGGAGATGGAGATGAGAGAGATAGGGAGGGAGATGGAGGTGAGAGAGATAGGGAGGGGGATGGAGATTAGAGAGATAGTGAGGGGGATGGAGATGGGAGAGATAGGGAGGAAGATGAGAGAGATAGGGAGGGAGATGGTGATGAGAGAGATAGGGAGGGGATGGAGCTGAGGGAGATAGGGAGGGGATGGATATGACAGAGATAGGGCGGGGATGGAGATGAGAGAGATAGGGAGGGGAATGGAAATGAGAGAGATAGGGAGGGAGATGGAGATGAGAGAGATAGGGAGGGGGATGGAGATGAGAGAGATAGGGAGGGAGATTGTGATTAGAGAGATAGGGAGGGGATGGAGATGAGCGAGATAGGGAGGGGGATGGAGCTGAGGGAGATAGGGAGGAGGATGAAGGTGAGAGAGATAGAGAGGTGATGGAGATGACAGAGATAGGGAGGGGGATGGAGGTGAGGGAGATAGGGAGGGAGATGAAGGTGAGTGAGATAGGGAGGGAGATGGAGATGAGAGAGATAGGGAGGGAGATGGAGATTAGAGAGATAGGGAGGGGGGGGGAGATGAGAGAGATCGGGAGGGAGATGGAGATGACAGGGATAGGAAGGGGGATGGAGATGAGAGAGATAGGGAGGGGGATGGAGGTGAGAGAGATAGGGAGGGAGATGGAGATGAGAGAGATAGGGAGGGAGATGTAGATGAGAGAGATAGGGAGGGGGATGGAGATGAGAGAGATAGGGAGGGAGATTGTGATTAGAGAGATAGGGAGGGGATGGAGATGAGCGAGATAGGGAGGGGGATGGAGCTGAGGGAGATAGGGAGGAGGATGAAGGTGAGAGAGATAGAGAGGTGATGGAGATGACAGAGATAGGGAGGGGGATGGAGGTGAGGGAGATAGGGAGGGAGATGAAGGTGAGAGAGATCGGGAGGGAATTGGAGGTGACAGAGATAGGGAGGGGGATGGAGGTGAGAGAGATAGGGAGGGGGATGGAGATGGAGAGAGATAGGGAGGGAGATGGAGATGAGAGAGATAGGGAGGGAGATGTAGATGAGGGAGATAGGGAGGGGGATGGAGATGAGAGAGTTAGGGAGGGAGACGAAGATGAGAGAGATAGGGAGAGGGGTGGAGATGAGAGAGATATGGAGGTGAGAGAGATAGGGAGGGGGATGGAGGTTAGAGAGATGGGTTGGGGGATGGAGATGAGGGAGATAGGGAGGGGAATGGAGGCGAGTGAGATAGGGAGGGAGATAGAGATAGGGAGGGGGATGGTGGTTAGAGAGATAGGGAGGGGAATGGAGATGAGTGAGATAGGGAGGGGGATGGAGGTTAGAGAGATAGGGAGGGGGATGGAGATGAGAGAGATAGGGAGGGGGATGGAGGTTAGAGAGATAGGGAGGAGGATGGAGATGAGGGAGATAGGGAGAGGGATGGAGGTGAGAGAGATAGGGAGGGAGATGGAGATGAGAGAGATAGGGAGGGGGATGGAGGTTAGCGAGATATGGAGGGGGATGGAGATGAGGGAGATAGGGCGGGGGATGGAGATTAGAGAGATAGGGAGGAGGATGAAGGTGAGAGAGATAGGGAGGGGATGGAGATGACAGAGATAGGGAGGGACGTGGAGATGAGAGAGATAGGGAGGGGGATGGAGGTTAGAGAGATAGGGAGGGGGATGGAGATGAAGGAGATCAGGAGCGATGGAGATGAGAGATAGGGAGGGAGATGATGAGAGAGATACGGAGGGAGATGGAGATGAGAGAGATAGGGAGGGAGATGGACGTGAGAGAGATGGTGAGGGAGATGGAGATGAGAGAGATAGGGGGGAGATGGAGATGAGTGAGATAGGGAGGGGGATGAGAGAGATAGGGAGGGGGATGGAGGTGAGAGAGATAGGGAGGGAGATGGAGATGAGGGAGATAGGGATGGAGATGAGAGAGATAGGGAGGGGGATGGAGATGACAGAGATAGGGAGGGAGATGGAGATGAGAGAGATAGGGAGGGAGATGGTGATGAGGGAGATAGGGAGGGAGATTGTGATTAGAGAGATAGGGAGGGAGATGGAGGTGAGAGAGATAGGGAGGGGAATGGAGATGAGGGAGATAGGGAGGGGGATGGAGGTGAGAGAGATAGGGAGGGGATGGAGATGAGAGAGATAGGGAGGGGGATGGAGATGAGAGAGATGGGGAGGGGGCTGGAGGTGAGAGAGATTGGGAGTGGAATGGCGATGAGAGAGATAGGGAAGGAGATGGAGATGAGGGAGACAGGGAGGGAGATGGAGATGAGAGAGATAGGGAGGGGGTGGAGGTGAGAGAGATAGGGAGGGGGATGGAGATGACAGGGATAGTGAGGGATGGAGATGAGAGAGATAGGGAGGGAGATTGTGATTAGAGAGATAGGGAGGGGGTTGGAGGTGTGAGAGATAAGGAGGGGGATGGAGATGAGAGAGATAGGGAGGGGGATGGAGATGAGAGAGTTAGGGAGGCGGATGGAGGTGAGGGAGATAGGGAGGGGATGGAGATGACAGAGATAGGGAGGGGGATGGAGATTAGAGAGATAGGGAGGGGGATGGAGATTAGAGAGAGAGGGAGGGGGATGGAGGTGAGGGAGATAGGGAGGGGATGGAGATGACAGAGATAGGGAGGGGATGGAGATGAGAGAGATAGGGAAGGGGATGCAGGTGTGAGAGATATGGAGGGGGATGGAGATGAGAGAGATAGGGAGGGTGATGGAGGTGAGGGAGATAGGGAGGGGATGGAGATGACCGAGATAGGGAGGGGGATGGTGGTGTGAGAGATAGGGAGGGGGATGGAGATGAAAGAGATAGGGAGGGGGATGGAGGTGAGAGAGATAGCGAGGGAGATGGAGGTGAGAGAGATAGGGAGGGAGATGGAGGTGAGAGAGATAGGGAGGGAGATGGAGGTGAGAGAGATAGGGAGGGGGATGGAGATTAGAGAGATAGGGAGGGGGATGGAGATTAGAGAGATAGGGAGGGGAATGGGGGTGTGAGAGATAGGGAGGGGGATGGAGGTGTGAGAGATAGGGAGGGGGAAGGAGATTAGAGAGATAGGGAGGGGGATGGAGGTGAGGGACATAGGGATGGGATGGAGATGACAGAGATAGGGAGGGGATGGAGATGAGGGAGATAGGGAGGGGATGGAGGTGAGGGAGATAGGGAGGGGATGGATATGACAGAGATAGGGAGGGGATGGAGATGAGAGAGATAGGGTGGGGGATGGAGATGAGAGAGATAGGGAGGGAGATGGAGATGAGAGAGATAGGGAGGGGGATGGAGATGAGAGAGATAGGGAGGGAGATTGTGATTAGAGAGATAGGGAAGGGATGGAGATGAGAGAGATAGGGAGGGGGATGGAGCTGAGGGAGATAGGGAGGAGGATGAAGGTGAGAGAGATAGGGAGGTGATGGAGATGACAGAGATAGGGAGGCGGATGGAGGTGAGGGAGATAGGGAGGGAGATGAAGGTGAGTGAGATAGGGAGGGAGATGGAGATGAGAGAGATAGGGAGGGAGATGGAGATTAGAGAGATAGGGAGGGGGGAGATGAGAGAGATCGGGAGGGAGATGGAGATGACAGGGATAGGAAGGGGGATGGAGATGAGAGAGATAGGGAGGGGGATGGAGGTGAGAGAGATAGGGAGGGAGATGGAGATGAGAGAGTTAGGGAGGGTGATTGAGGTTAGAGAGATAGGATGGGGGATGGAGATGAGGGAGATAGGGAGGGGAATGGAGGTGAGTGAGATCGGGAGGGAGATGGAGATGAGAGAGATAGGGAGGGAGATGAAGGAGAGAGAGATAGGGAGGGGATGGAGATGACAGAGATAGGGAGGGGGATGGAGGTGAGGGAGATAGGGAGGGAGATGAAGGTGAGTGAGATAGGGAGGGAGATGGAGATGACGGATAGGAAGGGGGATGGAGATGAGAGAGATAGGGAGGGGGATGGAGATTAGAGAGATAGGGAGGGGGGGGGAGATGAGAGAGATCGGGAGGGAGATGGAGATGACAGGGATAGGAAGGGGGATGGAGATGAGAGAGATAGGGAGGGGGATGGAGGTGAGAGAGATAGGGAGGGAGATGGAGATGAGAGAGATAGGGAGGGGGATGGAGATGAGAGAGTTAGGGAGGGAGACGAAGATGAGAGAGATAGGGAGAGGGGTGGAGATGAGAGAGATATGGAGGTGAGAGAGATAGGGAGGGGGATGGAGGTTAGAGAGATAGGGTGGGGGATGGAGATGAGGGAGATAGGGAGGGGAATGGAGGCGAGTGAGATAGGGAGGGAGATAGAGATAGGGAGGGGGATGGTGGTTAGAGAGATAGGGAGGGGGATGGAGATGAGAGAGATAGGGAGGGGGATGGAGGTTAGAGAGATAGGGAGGGGGATGGAGATGAGAGAGATAGGGAGGGGGATGGAGGTTAGAGAGATAGGGAGGAGGATGGAGATGAGGGAGATAGGGAGAGGGATGGAGGTGAGAGAGATAGGGAGGGAGATGGAGACGAGAGAGATAGGGAGGGGGATGGAGGTTAGAGAGATATGGAGGGGGATGGAGATGAGGGAGATAGGGAGGGGGATGGAGATTAGAGAGATAGGGAGGAGGATGAAGGTGAGAGAGATAGGGAGGGGATGGAGATGACAGAGATAGGGAGGGACGTGGAGATGAGAGAGATAGGGAGGGGGATGGAGGTTAGAGAGATAGGGAGGGGGATGGAGATGAAGGAGATCAGGAGAGATGGAGATGAGAGATAGGGAGGGAGATGGAGATGAGAGAGATAGGGAAGGAGTTGGAGATGAGAGAGATAGGGAGGGAGATGGACGTGAGAGAGATGGTGAGGGGGATGGAGATGAGAGAGATAGGGGGGGAGATGGAGATGAGTGAGATAGGGAGGGGGATGAGAGAGATAGGGAGGGGGGTGGAGGTGAGAAAGATAGGGATGGAGATGAGAGAGATAGGGAGGGGGATGGAGATGACAGAGATAGGGAGGGAGATGGAGATGAGAGAGATAGGGAGGGAGATGGTGATGAGGGCGATAGGGAGGGAGATGGAGATGAGAGAGATAGGGAGGGGGCTGGAGATTAGAGAGATAGGAGGGAGATGGAGATGAGAGAGATAGGGAGGGAGATGGTGATGAGAGAGATAGGGAGGGAGATGGAGATGAGAGAGATAGGGAGGGAGATGGTGATGAGAGAGATAGGGAGGGGGATGGAGGTTAGAGAGATCGGGAGGGAGATGGAGATGAGAGAGATAGGATGGAGATGAGAGAGATAGGGAGGGGGATGGAGATTAGAGAGATAGGGAGGGAGATGGAGGTGAGAGAGATAGGGAGGGGGATGGAGATTAGAGAGATAGGGAGGGAGATGGAGATGAGAGAGATAGGGAGGGAGATGGAGGTGAGAGAGATAGGGAGGGGGATGGAGATTAGAGAGATAGTGAGGGGGATGGAGATGGGAGAGATAGGGAGGAAGATGAGAGAGATAGGGAGGGAGATGGTGATGAGAGAGAAAGGGAGGGGGAGGGAGATTAGAGAGATAGGGAGGGGAATGGAGGTGATAGAGATAGGGAGGGAGATGGAGATGAGAGAGATAGGGAGGGAGATGGTGATGAGAGAGATAGGGAGGGGGATGGAGATTAGACAGATAGGGAGGGGGATGGAGATTAGAGAGATAGGATGGAGATTAGAGAGATAGGGAGGGGGATGGAGATTAGAGAGATAGGGAGGGAGATGGAGGTGACAGGGATAGGGAGGAGGATGGAGATGAGAGAGATAGGGAGGGAGATGGAGATGAGAGAGATAGGGAGGGAGATGGTGATGAGAGAGATAGGGAGGGGGATGGAGGTTAGAGAGATCGGGAGGGAGATGGAGATGAGAGAGATAGGATGGAGATGAGAGAGATAGGGAGGGGGATGGAGATTAGAGAGATAGGGAGGGAGATGGAGGTGAGAGAGATAGGGAGGGGGATGGAGATTATGGAGATAGGGAGGGAGATGGAGATGAGAGAGATAGGGAGGGAGATGGAGGTGAGAGAGATAGGGAGGGGGATGGAGATTAGAGAGATAGTGAGGGGGATGGAGATGGGAGAGATAGGGAGGAAGATGAGAGAGATAGGGAGGGAGATGGTGATGAGAGAGAAAGGGAGGGGGAGGGAGATTAGAGAGATAGGGAGGGGGATGGAGGTGATAGAGATAGGGAGGGAGATGGAGATGAGAGAGATAGGGAGGGAGATGGTGATGAGAGAGATAGGGAGGGGGATGGAGATTAGACAGATAGGGAGGGGGATGGAGATTAGAGAGATAGGGAGGGAGATGGACGTGAGAGAGATAGTGAGGGGGATGGAGATGAGAGAGATAGGGAGGTAGATGGAGCTAAGAGAGATAGGGAGGGAGATGGAGATGAGAGAGATAGGATGGAGATGAGAGAGATAGGGAGGGGGATGTAGGTGAGAGAGATAGGATGGAGATGAGAGAGATAGGGAGGGGGATGGAGATGAGAGAGATAGGGAGGGGGATGGAGATGAGGGAGATAGGGAGGGGGATGGAGATGAGGGAGATAGGGAGGGGGTGGAGATGAGAGAGATAGGGAAGGTGATGGAGATGAGAGAGATAGGGAGGTAGATGGAGATGCGAGAGATAGGGAGGGTGGTGGAGATGAGAGAGATAGGGAAGGAGATGGAGATGAGAGAGATAGGATGGAGATGAGAGAGATAGGGAGGGAGATGGAGATGAGAGAGATAGGGAGGGGATGGAGATGAGACATAGGGAGGGAGATGGAGATGAGAGAGATAGGGAGGGGGAAGATGACAGAGATAGGGAGGGAGATGGAGATGAGAGAGATAGGGAGGGAGATGGAGATGAGAGAGATACGGAGGGGGATTGAGATGAGAGAGATAGGATGGAGATGAGAGAGATAGGGAAGGTGATGGAGATGAGAGAGATAGGGAGGTAGATGGAGGTGAGAGAGATAGGGAGGGGGATGGAGATGAGAGAGATAGGGAGGGGGAAGGAGATGAGAGAGATCGGGAGGGAGATGGAGATGAGCGAGATAGGGAGGGAGATGGAGATGGGCGAGATAGGGAGGGAGATGGAGATGGGCGAGATAGTGAGGGGGATGGAGATTAGAGAGGTAGGGACGGAGATGGAGATGAGAGAGATAGGGAGGGGGATGGAGATTAGAGAAATAGGGAGGGAGATGGAGATGAGTGAGATAGGGAGGGAGATGGAGATGAGAGAGATAGGGAGGGGGATGGAGATTAGAGAGATAGGGAGTGGGATGGAGATGAGAGAGATAGGGAGGGGGGTGAAGATTAGAGAGATAGTGAGGGCAAGGCCAGTGATAAATTTGAAAACAAGCATGAGCCTTTAGACCCAAAATCTCAGTGAAATTTTAAAAAGCACGATTGCACTCTAAATGTTTATATGAAGGAAGATTTGACAGGTTGGCTATCGGACTGTTGATGTCGACGAGAACTTCCCAGCCGCTGTTTTCCTGTGGAACATACCCTGACAATATTTAAATTCAGGCCGATATTCATGTTTCCAAATTCAGTAAATCATTCCAGTTTTCTCTTCGTCCTTTAACACTTCACTAAGCCCAAAGCACGTTACAAACTGTCCATCACCTTACAACAATCAGGATATATTATATTCACTTTTTAGTTAGAATGCACGGGAAAATAGCAGTACAATTTCTACAAAGTTAACAAGCAACAAGGTAACAAGTAAATACTCTCGGACCCTCCGCTGGAAGAATCTGGCCATGGGATTATACTCAGGGCTGGTTTCGAGCTCTCCCAAACTCAGTTTTTCTTCGATCGTGTGGTCTAATAGTCAGAAGCATCATGGCCTCAAGCTCTACGTCAGGACTTGGATACAATCCAGGCTGAAACGTCATTGCAGTACTGAAGGGGGTGAAATGCTGCACTGACAGAGGTACTGTTGCAGAGATGAAATCTGAAACCAATGGCTGTTCGGGTGGGCGTAAAAAACATCAGGAAGCCACCGCGGTTAAAACAAATATAAGAATCAGGAGCTGGAGGCCATCAGCTTCCCAGACCTGCCCCAACCTTCAATAAAGTTGGAAAGCGAACCACATCAGTTCCACGTTCCCGTCTTGTCCTCTGCCTACTCAGTCTTCCCACACACAAAAGACCAATTCAACTTACACCTCCACCATCCTGCAATCGCCAACATTCATCCCCATGCTACCGGCAGAAAACCCTTTTAGTCCCCCAATCACTTTCACCAACAATTTATCGTATTTAGCATCTTTCACATTGTTAAAACCTCCCAAGCTGCTGCCACAAGAGCATCAGCATGAATAATTGAAACATAAGAATGCAGGAAATAAGAGGAGGCCACCTGGCTCCTCAATACTGCTCTGTCATTCGACAGGGTTTTGTTTTTTCAAAAAATATACTTTATTCATAAAATCTCTAAGAATAAACATTACAGAACCTTTCAAATTGTCACAACTACAATTTCTCCAGAGTTCCATATTTACTTGTCATATGAGAGTACCTTTAAGAAATGGATGTTTAAGCAATGTACCTTTAAGAAAACAGTGATGTCAGAGAGTGGGTGGAGCTGAGCTCAGTTCAGCCATTTTGAAGTTTCAGTTTTGAGGAAAAGAGCTTGGTGTGTGTCTGTGTTTGCAGTGAGCTGGATCTGCTGTGATCTCTGCCATGAAAGACTATCTCTGGATCATTTGGGTGATTTAAACTCATAATAGTAAAGCCTTTAACCTGATATGTTTCTGTTGAAAGGTGTTAAGTCTCTTGGATGTTGAAAGGAATAACTGAAGGATTATTTAGAGTTGTAAACTTTTTGGGGTTATCTTTGAAGTAAGGGGTGTTAAGTGATCCAATGTTTATTTAAAAGGTTAAGTTGAGTTCATAGAATAAACATTGTTTTGTGTTTAAAAACCCACGTGTCCATACGTGGCAGCACGGTAGCATTGTGGTTAGCACAATTGCTTCACAGCTCCAGGGTCCCTGGTTCGATTCCAGCTTGGGTCACTGTCTGTGCGGAGTCTGCACATCCTCCCCGTGTGTGCGTGGGATTCCTCCAGGTGCTCCGGTTTCCTCCCACAGTCCAAAGATGTGCAGGTTAGGTGGATTGGCCATGATAAATTGCCCTCAGTGTCCAAAATTGCCCTTAGTGTTGGGTGGGGTTACTGGGTTATGGGGATAGGGTGGAGGTGTTAACCTTGGGTAGGGTGCTCTTTCCAAGAGCCAGTGCAGACTTGATGGGCCAAATGGCCTCCTGCACTGTAAATTCTATGATTATTGTAATCCCACACCTAGGGAACAAGCCGTGGGCTTGGAAAAGCAACAACAGCATTAAAGTGAGAGGTTGGTTGAACTCCATGATACATTTTGAGGCTTTGAAAACGCCTCGCCCATAACAATTGGGGGCTCGTCCGGGATAAACTATCGATTGGATTGGCTTTTGTGAACTTAAAGACAGTGAAGTATTGTTGCTTTTCCGGTGTGGTATTTTAGTTTAAGTGGGGAGAGTGTTGTGAACAATGGCTCTTTTCAGAGGCTCAGAAGTTTTTTGGGGTGGAGAATGTCACATGTAGTACCTTACGGACAGAGACGAAAAGTAGACTGTTAGATTTGGCAAGAACATTGCAGTTAACATTACCTGACAAAATGCGAAAAGTTGAGGTAATTATGGCGGTGGTTAAGCATATAAAATTGCCTGAGATACCGTTTGACTCATTGGAAATGGCAGAAATTCAGTTACAAATTAAACAAATGGAACATGAGAAAGAATTAAAGTGGCTTGAATACGAGAGTGAGAGAGGAAAAAGAGAAAGAGAGAGAGAGGAAAAAGAAAAGGAGAGAGAAGAAAGGAGAAAAGAAAGAATAGCCCTAGCAGAACAAAAGGAAAAAGGGAAATGCAGATCAGGGAAAAAGATAAAGAGAGGGAGTTTGAACTTTAGAAAATGGCCATGAAACATGACAGCCAGTTAAAATTGGCAGACATAAAGGGAAACGTACAGTTGGAGGATAGTGATGAGGATAATGAGAAAAAGCGTCATAGTCGAAGGCTTGGTGGGAATCTATTTCAATATTTCCAAGCATTGCCATGGTTTGACGAGAAGGAAGTGGGAGCCTTTTTCATTTCATCTGAGAAGGTACCTAAACAAATGAAATGGCCACAGGACATGTGGGTGTTACTGATTCAAACAAAGCTGGTAGGTAGAGCTGGTGAAGTGTTTGCATCACTACCGGAGGAGGTATCTGGAACGTATGAGGAGGTGAAGAAATACATCTTAAGTGCATATGAGCTAGTGCCTGAAGCGTACAGACAAAGGGTTAGAAATTTAAGGAAAGAATTTGGTCAAACATACATGGAGTTTGAAAGGCTCAAACAGAGTAATTTTGATAGGTGGATAAGGGCTTTGAAAATAGACAAAACATATGAAGCTCTCAGAGAAATTATACTTTTGGAGGAGTTTAAAAATTAAATTCCTGATGTAGTGAGAACTCATGTGGAAGAACAGAGGGTTAAAACTGTGAGATTAGCAGCAGAAATGGCAGATGATTATGAATTAGTTCATAAATCAAAGATTGGTTTCCGACATCAGTTTCAGCCGGTGAGGGATAGAAACTGGGAACATGAGAAATACTCAAGTGGTAAAGGTGATTTGATGGGAGACAATAAAGAGAGTGTACCTCAGATTTAAAAAGAAATCCAGGAGGGTGGAAAAGAGATGAAAAGTTTCAAATGTTTTCACTGTAATAAACTAGGCCATGTAAAGTCACAGTGTTGGTGGTTGAAGAAAAGCACTGGAAAGGCTGATGTGGTAAAAAAGGATATGACAGTGGGATTTGTTAGAGTGGTAAAGGAAAGCCCAAGGGAAATGAAGGAGGTGCAAACAATTGTACAGTCTGTTCAAGAAGTAATTGTTAAGAAGATGCCAGATGTCTTTAAAGTATTTACTTGTGTGGGTAAAGTTTACTCATGTGTATCAGGAGGAGCAGGTAAAGAAGTCACAATTTTAAGAGATACAGGGGCTAGTCAATCTTTAATGGTGAGAGATGAGGAATTATGTAATTTGGGAAGAATGTTGCCAGAAAAGGTGGTGATATGTGGAATTCAGGGTGAAAGGAGTAGCGTTCCATTATATAAGATAAGGTTGGAAAGTCCAGTGAAGAGTGGTGAAGTGGTAGCATCATGCTCACATAAGCCCCAACATCAGCTCCCCTCCGTGGAGTGAAGGAGTAATAGATAAACTATCTTGTCCAGGAATACAGTTTATCTTGGGTAATGATATAGCTGGATCGCAGGAGGGAGTGATGCCTACTGTGGTTGATAAGCCAGTGGAAAATCAGTCAACTGAAGTGTTGAAGGACGAATATCCTGGGATTTTTCTGGATTGCGTAGTAACAAGGTCGCAAAGTCACAGATTAAGACGAGGAGAAATCAAAGAGTGAAGATGAAGTTGAAGTGCAATTATCAGAAACGATTTTTGATCAGATGGTTGAAAAAGAACAAGAACAGGTGGAGGATGAGGCGGATATTTTTAGTTCAGGAAAATTGGCGGAGTTACAACAGAAAGATGTAGAAATAAAACGGATATATCAGAAAGCATATATGGAAGAGGAATCTGAGAGTATACCAGAGTGATATTACCGTAAAAGTGATGTCTTGATGAGAAAATGGAGACCTGTACACATGCAGGCGGATGAAAAGTGGGCAGACATTCATCAAGTAGTATTGCCGGTAGGGTATATAAAGGAGGTGTTGCTAGTTGCACATGAGGTACCAGTGGGAGGTCATTTGGGAATAAGGAAAACTCAAGCTAAAACCCAGAAACATTTTTATTGGCCTAGATTACATAAAGATGTAGTTACATTTTGTGAATCATGTCACACATGTCAAGTGATAGGGAAACCTCAAGCAGTTATAAAACCAGCGCTCTTAATACCCATTCCAGCATTTGAGGAACCTTTTACAAGGGTCCTAATCGATTGTGTTGGACCGCTTCCTAAAACAAAAAGTGGGAATCAATATCTTTTGACTATAATGGATGTGTCTACTAGGTTTCCAGAGGCCATTCCAATATGTAATGTTACAGCTAAAAGGATTGTGGAGGAGTTACTTAAATTCTTTACTAGATATGGACTATCCACAGAAATTCAATCGGATGAAGGATCAAATTTTACTTCAAAGTTATTCAAAGAAGTTATGGATAGCTTAGGAATAAAACAATTTAAATCAACTGCGTACCATCCAGAATCGCAGGGAGCGTTAGAAAGGTGGCATAAGACATTAAAGACAATGTTGAGGGCTTATAGTCAAGATTGTCCAGAGGACTGGGATAAAGGAATTCCGTTCATATTGTTTGCAATTAGGGATGCACCTAATGAGTCTACCAAATGTAGTCCTTTTTAACTAATTTTTGGCCATGAGGTAAGAGGACCACTGAAATTGATTAAGGAAAAATTGGTGGGTGAGAAATCAGAAATTACACTATTGGATTACGTGTCAAATTTTAGGGAATGATTAAATAGAGCAGGTGAATTGGCTAGACAACATTTGAAAGTTGCACAAAATGTGATGAAACGGGTAGCGGACAAGAAATCCAAAGTTCGTAGCTTTGTCAGTGAGGATAATGTTTTAGTGTTGTTACCAGTGGTAGGTGAGCCTTTAGAAGCTAGGACCGTATCAGATTGAAAGGAAATTAAGTGAGTTGAATTATGTGGTAAAAACACCAGATAGAAGGAAGACTCACCGAGTGTGTCATGTGAATATGCTTAAAAGGTACTTTGAAAGGGAAGGAGAGAAAAAGGAAGTTTTAATGATTCTAACTCAAAGTGACAAACCAAATGCAGATGACTGTGAATTTGACATACGTCAAATTAAATTGGAAAATGAGGATGTTCTTAAAAATTGGGATTAATTGTTAAGTTACCTTCCAGAGGAAAAACGAACTGACCTGAAGGAGTTATTGATATCACATGGGCAAGTTTGTAGAGATAAATTGGGAAGTACCAAAATGGCTATATCTGATGTAGATCTGGGAAATGCTGTTCCTATCAAACAACATCCATATAGACTTAAGCCTTTAAAATTGGCACAGGTTAACAGAGAGATTGAGAGTATGCTTAAAAATGGCATAATTGAAGTGGCTTGCAACCAATGGAGCTCACCCATAGTGATGGCACCTAAACCAGACGGCACCCAACGGTTGTGTGTGGTCTATCGAAAGGTGAATGCAGTTACAAGAACGGACTCTTATCCTATCCCGTGTTTGAAGGATTGCAATGAGAAATTGGGACAATCTGTTTTTATTTTCAACTTCCAAACTTGGAAAGAACATTTAAAACATCGTATTGAGTTCTTCGATCGACTTCAGGCGGCGGGTTTGGTGATGAACCTAGCCGAAAGTGAATTTGGAGAAGCCCGAATCACTTTCCTTGCAGAGTTTCCGATACCTTCAAGACAAAGGGAAATAATGCAATCTCTTAGCATGAATGAATTTGAACGACCCTTTGTGCAAAAGGTTAGTGGCGTGATTACTCCACTGATGGACTTGTTAAAGAAACGTCAAAATTTTCAATGGACAGTGGACTTTCAACAGGCATTTGACTGCCTGAAAGCTGTGGTAACCAATGTTCCTATATTGGAGAATTGCAAGGGACTCTGTGGTCAGATGAAACTAAATTCTCTGATTCTAAAGAGAAATGCCGAGGAGTAGAGGAATGGATGGATCGTGCAGAGACTTTGTTCAAATAAACTGTCAATCGAGAAGGACTTTGGTTGGAGGAAGAAGAACAAAGAAGTAGAGTTCCATTATGTAAGATAATGCCTGTTTGCGTGTGTTGTTTTTTTTGTGAAACAAAAAGTATTTTTACTGTGTGCATTTCTTAGTGGATGGTGCAAAAGTGAAAAATGAAACCACCTTGAAGTTGATGGTTTATTTTTATTTTTTTGGGGGGGGAGGTGTCATGTGAGAGTACCTTTAAGAAATGGATGTTTAAGCAATGTACCTTTAAGAAAACAGTGATGTCAGAGAGTGGGTGGAGCGGAGGTCAGGTCAGCCATTTTGTAGTTTCAGTTTTGAGGAAAAGAGCTTGGTGTGTGTCTGTGTTTGCAGTGAGCTGGATCTGCTGTGATCTCTGCTATAAAAGACTATCTCTGGATCATTTGGGTGATTTAAACTCATAATAGTAAAGCCTTTAACCTGATGTGTTTCTGTTGAAAGGTGTTAAGTCTCTCTTGGATGTTGAAAGGAATAACTGAAGGATTATTTAGAGTTGTAACATTTTTGGGGTTATCTTTGAAGTAAGGGGTGTTAAGTGATCCATCATTTATTTAAAAGGTTAAGTTGAGTTCATAGAATAAACATTGTTTTGTGTTTAAAAACCCACGTGCCCATAATTGTAATCCCACACCTAGGGAACAAGCCGTGTGCTCGGAAAAGCAACAATAGCGGCTTCCGGGTGCAGCGATGACCAGCTAAGTCGCTCGTTTCGGCAGCTCCCGGTGGAACGGACTTTTGTGCTCTTAATAAGAGCCCCAACGGCAATTTTAACGGCTAAAAGCACTGTGCGGTAAACCAGAAGGGAATCCCCCCTGGACACGGATGGAAAAAGGAGAGGAAAGTGGCCGGATTGCGGTGGATCCTTTAGAGCAGCGGCAAGGAAGGCAAGCAAAAACCAAGATGGCGTCGGAAGGTGGCAGTTTAATATGGGGCCCTGAACAACACGAGTTCTTGAAGCGCTGCGTGGAAGAACTTAAAAGGAGATGAAGAAGGAGCTGTTGGCCCAGATATTACAGGCGATTGAAGGGCTAAAGGATGAGCAAAAGACCCAGGAGCAGGAGCTTCGGGTCGTGAAGGCAAAGGCTGCCGAGAACGAGGACGATATACAGGGCCTGGTGGTGAAGACGGAGATGCACGAGGCACACCATAAAAAGGTGTGTGGAAAGGCTGGAGGTGCTGGAGAATAATGCGAGGAGGAAGAATTTAAGGATTCTTGGTCTTCCAGAGGGGGCGGACGTCGGGGCATATGTGAGCATGATGCTGCACTCGTTAATGGGATCGGAGGCCCCGACGGGTCTGTTGGAGGTGGAGGGAGCCTATCGAGTTATGGCGCGAAGACTGAGGGCTGGAGAAATTCCACGAGCCATAGTGGTGAGATTTCTCCGATATAAGGACAGAGAGATGGTCCTCAGATGGGCAAAGAAAACTCGGAGCAGTAGGTGGGCGAACGCGGTGATCCGCGTATATCAGGATTGGAGTGCGGAGGTGGCGAGAAGGAGGGCGAGCTTTAATCGGGCCAAGGCAGTGCTTCATAAAAGGAAGGTCAAATTTGGAATGCTGCAGCCGGCAAGACTGTGGGTCACACATCAAGGGAAACACCACTACTTTGAAACGGCGGATAAGGCATGGACATTTATTGTCGAAGAAAAATTGGAATAAGTGGGTTATATAAAAAAGAACGCTTGAGACAAAGTGGTGGGGCGAATATGGGGGGCGAAGAGGGGGGAAAAAGGGGGGAGAGGAGAGATGATTTTTAAGTTGTTAATCCTGCGACCCGGTAACTTTTCTCTCTTCCCCTTGTTGTGGGGGAGGGAGGGAGGTGGAGGAGCTGGGGGCGTCGGCCATTGGGGGCGGGGCCAAAAGGGAAGCGCGGGCTTTGTTCCCGCGCTATGATAACTATGGCGGGAACAGGGAAGCAGGAAGGAGGGGGCGTCGCACAGTGCGAGCCGAGGTCACGGGGGAAGCCGAGGTCGGCCAGAGTTTGCTGACTTCTGGGAGCAACATGGGGGGTGCAATTACGCTAGTGGGGGATCTAGCGGGGGGGGGGGGTGGGGGGGGGTTAACTGGGCTGCTGCTGCTGGGGAGAAGGGGGAGCTGGTATGGGGTGGGGTGGGCGAGGCGGGGGGGCGCCACCTGGGGGGGACACAGCTACGTGGGAACCGGGTGAGGAGCTGGTTAAAAAAAGGGGATGGCTAGTCGACAAGGGGGGGGGGGTAAAGAGCCCCCCAACCCGGCTGATCACGTGGAATGTGAGAGGGCTGAACGGGCTGATAAAGAGGGCACGGGTACTCGCACACCTAAAGAAACTTAAGGCAGATGTGGTTATGCTACAGGAGACGCATTTGAAACTGATAGACCAGGTCAGACTACGCAAAGGATGTGTGGGGCAGGTGTTTCATTCGGGGCTAGATGCGAAAAACAGGGGGGTGGCTATACTAGTGGGGAAGCGGGTAATGTTTGAGGCAAAGACCATAGTGGCGGATAGTGGGGGCAGATACGTGATGGTGAGTGGCAAATTACAGGGGGAGGCGGTGGTCTTAGTGAACGTATATGCCCCGAACTGGGATGATGCCAACTTTATGAGGCGCATGCTAGGACGTATCCTGGACCTAGAGGCGGGGAAGCTGGTAATGGGTGGAGATTTTAACACGGTGCTGGAACCAGGGCTGGACAGATCGAGGTCCAGGACCGGAAGGAGGCCGGCTGCAGCTAGGGTGCTTAAGGACTTTATGGAGCAGATGGGAGGAGTAGACACCTGGAGATTTAGTAGACCTAGGAGTAAGGAGTTTTCGTTTTTCTCCTATGTCCACAAAGTTTATTCACGGATAGACTTTTTTGTTTTGGGAAGGGCGCTGATCCCGAAGGTGACGGGGATGGAGTATACGGCTATAGCTATTTCGGATCACGCTCTACATTGGGTGGACTTGGAGATAGGGGAGGAAAAAGAACAGCGTCCACCCTGGAGAATGGACATGGGACTATTGGCGGACAAGGGGGTGTGCTTAAGGGTGAGGGGGTCCAGGTGAGAGTGGTCTGGGAGGCGCTGAAGGCAGTGGTTAGAGGGGAGCTGATATCAATCAGGGCACATAAAGGAAAGCAGGAGGGTAGGGAACGGGAGCGGTTGCTGAAAGAACTTCTGAGGGTGGACAGGCAATATGCAGAGGCACCGGAGGAGGGACTATACAGGGAAAGGCAAAGGCTACATGTAGAATTTGATTTGCTGACTACGGGTAATGCAGAGGCACAGTGGAGGAAGGCACAGGGTGTACAGTACGAATATGGGGAGAAGGCGAGCAGGTTGCTGGCCCACCAACTGAGGAAAAGGGGAGCAGCGAGGGAGATAGGGGGAGTGAGAGATGAGGAGGGAGCGATGGAGCGGGGAGCGGAGAGAGTGAATGGAGTGTTCAAGGCATTCTATGAAAGATTATATGAAGCTCAGCCCCCGGATGGGAAGGAGAGAATGATGTGTTTTCTGGACCAGCTGGAATTTCCTAAGGTGGAGGAGCAGGAGAGGGTGGGACTGGGAGCACAGATTGAAACGGAGGAAGTAGTGAAAGGAATTAGGAGCATGCAGGCGGGGAAGGCCCCGGGACCAGACGGATTCCCAGTTAAATTCTATAGGAAATATGTGGACTTGCTGGACCCGCTACTGATGAGAACCTTTAATGAGGCGAGGGAAAGGGGGCAGCTGCCCCCGACTATGTCAGAGGCAACGATATCGCTCCTCCTAAAGAAGGAAAAAGACCCGCTGCAATGCGGGTCCTATAGGCCTATTTCCCTCCTGAACGTGGACGCTAAGGTTCTGGCCAAAGTAACGGCAATGAGGATAGAGGATTGTGTCCCGGGGGTGGTCCATGAGGACCAAACTGGGTTTGTGAAGGGGAGACAGCTGAATACGAATATACGGAGGCTGCTAGGGGTAATGATGATGCCCCCACCAGAGGGGGAAGCGGAGATAGTGGTGGCGATGGATGCCGAGAAAGCATTTGATAGAGTGGAGTGGGATTATTTGTGGGAGGAGCTGAGGAGATTCGGCTTTGGAGATGGGTATATTAGATGGGTACAGCTGCTGTATAGGGCCCCGATGGCGAGCGTAGTCACGAATGGACGGAGGTCTGAATATTTTCGGCTCCATAGAGGGACGAGGCAGGGATGTCCTCTGTCCCCATTATTGTTTGCACTGGCGATTGAGCCCCTGGCAATAGAATTGAGGGGTTCTAGGAAGTGGAGGGGAGTACTCAGGGGAGGAGAAGAACACCAGGTATCTCTGTATGCGGACGATTTGTTGTTGTATGTGGCGGACCCGGCGGAGGGGATGCCAGAGATAATGCGGATACTTGGGGAGTTTGGAGTTTTTTCAGGGTATAAATTGAACATGGGGAAAAGGGAGTTGTTTGTGGTGCATCCAGGGGAGCAGAGCAGAGAAATAGAGGACTTTCCGTTGAGGAAGGTAACAAGGGACTTTCGGTACTTGGGGATCCAGATAACCAAGAATTGGGGTACATTGCATAGGCTAAATTTAACGCGGTTGGTGGAACAGATGGAAGAAGACTTTAAGAGATGGGACATGGTGTCCCTGTCACTGGCAGGGAGGGTGCAGGCAGTTAAAATGGTGGTCCTCCCGAGATTCCTTTTTGTGTTTCAGTGCCTCCCAGTGATGGTCACGAAGGCTTATTTTAAAAGAATTGAGAAGAGTATTATGAGTTTTGTGTGGGCTGGGAAGACCCCGAGAGTGAGGAGGGAATTTTGCAGCATAGTAGGGATAGGGGGGGGCTGGCACTACCGAGCCTAAGTGAGTACTACTGGGCCGCCAATATCTCAATGGTGTGTAAGTGGATGGGAGAAGAGGAGGGAGCGGCGTGGAAGAGATTGGAGAGGGCGTCCTGCAGGGGTACTAGCCTACAAGCTATGGTGACGGCGCCGTTGCCGTTCTCACCGAAGAGATACACCACAAGCCCGGTGGTGGCTACACTGAAAATTTGGGGGCAGTGGAGACGGCATAGGGGAAAGACAGGAGCCTCGGTGCGGTCCCCGATAAGAAATAACCATAGGTTTGTTCCGGGGAGAATAGATGGGGGATTTGGAGCATGGCAAAGAGTAGGGGTAACACAATTGAGAGATCTGTTCGTAGATGGGACGTTTGCGAGTCTGGGAGCGCCGACGGAAAAATATGGGTTGCCCCGAGGGAATGCATTTCGGTATATGCAACTGAGGGCTTTTGCGAGGCAACAGGTGAGGGAATTCCCGCAGCTCCCGATGCAGGAGGTGCAGGATAGAGAGATCTCAGAGACATGGGTGGGGGACGGTAAGGTGTCAGACATATATAGGGAAATTAGGGACGAGGGGGAGATCATGATAGATGAGCTGAAAGGGAAATGGGAAGAAGAGCTGGGGGAGGAGATTGAGGAGGGGCTGTGGGCTGATGCCCTAAGTAGGGTAAACTCATCGTCCTCGTGTGCCAGGCTAAGCCTGATACAATTTAAGGTGTTACACAGGGCGCATATGACTGGAGCACGGCTCAGTAAATTTTTTGGAGTAGAGGATAGGTGTGCGAGATGCTCGAGAAGCCCAGCAAATTATACCCACATGTTCTGGTCATGCCCGGCACTACAGGGGTTTTGGGTGGGGGTGGCAAAGGTGATTTCAAAGGTGGTGGGGGTCCAGGTCGAACCAAGCTGGGGACTGGCTATATTTGGGGTTGCAGAAGAGCCGGGAGTGCAGGAGGCAAAAGAGGCTGATGTTTTGGCCTTTGCGTCCCTAGTAGCCCGGCGCAGGGTATTGTTAATGTGGAAGGAAGCCAAGCCCCCGGGTGTGGAGACCTGGATAAATGACATGGCAGGGTTTATAAAGTTGGAACGGATTAAGTTCGTTCTAAGGGGGTCGGCTCAAGGGTTCACCAGGCGGTGGCAACCGTTCGTCGAATACCTCACAGAAAGATAGAGGGAATGGAAAAGAAGAAGACAGCAGCAGCAACCCGGGGGGGGAGGGGGGGGGGAGGAATCAGAAGGACTCTCAGGGATGTTATTGTATATGCATAGGTACTTGGTATATGTAATTGTATATTGGATTGTTGGATTGTATTTTTGGAGAGTATTTATCGTGGACAAGGCAGTTGCCATTTAGTTTTGTTTTTGATTTTGTTCAAATATTATTTATTTATTTGTTTAAAACTGGCCATTGTTATTTATATTGTTTTATTGATGTATAAAAGAAACACTATGTACTGTTATGTTTGGCCAAAAAATCTTGAATAAAATATATCTTTAAAAAAAAAAGGAAAAGCAACAATAGCATTAAAGGGAGAGGTTGGTTGAACTCCATGATACATTTTGGGGTTCTGAAAACGCCTCGCCCATAACATACTTGACTTTCTTCAATTCAATCTTGACTTTCTTCAATTCAATAGGGATAACATTATACACATTTCCCTTTTTGCATTGCAATTCTTTCTTAACTATTTACATGGTCATGAGAATGTCGCTTTAAGAAATGGTTAGCTGCTCATGTTACTGCAGTGATGTCAGAGTGTGGGTGGAGCTGAGCTCTGGTTCTGCTTTTTAGTTTCACTTTGAGAAAAAGCTTGGGTGTGTCTGGGTTTTCCAGCGAGTTGCAGCTGAAGTCAGCCAAAGCAGCTGTACTGTTGATCTCTCTGCCATGAAGGACTATCTCTTGATCATTTGGTGAATTTAGAAATGTAAATGTTTTCAGTATTGAATGTAAACCCTGATGTCCTTCTGTTTAAAGGTTGTTAAGCCTTTTGGATGTTAAAAGGACAGCTTAGAGGATTACTTAGTGTTGTATTCTTTGGGGGTTATCTTTGAATTAATGGTTGCTAAGATATTCACTGTTTGTTTTAAAAAGGTTAACTTGAGTTCATAAAATAAACATTGTTTTGCTTTAAAAAATACCTTTTCCATTTCTGCTGCACCACACCTGTAGAGTGGGCCGTGTGCTCCCCATACCACAATCTAGTAAAAGTTGTGGGTCAGGTGAACTCCATGATGCACTTTGGGATTCTCTAAACCGTGACCCATAACAACATCATCATGTTACTTTCAATAGTTAAATACATTTAAGTGTTAATGACCCAGACCGAGGAGTTTTACACAGTTACCAGCCCCTCGGTGTACATTTGCTGGAAGACGTTACACAGTGTCCTTTCCCCATTGCACCTTCGCAGCAGCTGTTCAAAGCTC